>NW_026555345.1:15340763-15461594 GCF_029017545.1 Prosopis cineraria
TATGGTTGGCTATTTGGCTCTTGGCTATTTTTATGAATGCCATCTCTCCTCTCCTATCAAACAAGTGCAAGATATATGGTCTTAATTAAGAAGTGAAACAAATTCTAGAGGGTAACATCACTAAGGAATTAATCACACATGAGTGTTTAGCCTCTTCCATGAATGGGTAATATGCCACTCTAACCATTAATAAAAGGTTCATTTCACACCTATTCAATCCAAAAATTACCACATCTCAAGAATCAAAATATCCATTCAAGAGCTAGGTAATTAAGTAACCTCAAACAAAACAAAACAAAGAAATTTTTTTTTGAATTTTTTTTTGCAAAACCAAACAAAACCAAACAAACAAAACAAATGTTTATTTCTCTCCCCCCACACTTAAATCATGCATTGTCCTCAATGTATGTATAGACTAGTGATAAAATAAGGTGAGATCAATAATGAATGCATAACAAAAGTGTGGTGCAGATATTTTTTTTCAAACTAAAACACAAAACAAAGAAGTCAAATAAAGCAAATAAACTCTAATTTTCCTACTAGGTTCATCTCCCCCACACTTGAACTATACCTATCATTAAATATATCAATTAAAGGAAGGTAAAAGCTCAAGGTTAGAGAGATACAACCTTATCATGGTGGTTCAAAAACATGTTGAGAGAAGTCCTCCTCCTTTTGAAGTGATTTGGCATCTTTGTAGAGCTTGCATAGGTGACCATTGATTTGCATAGTGGAACCCGTGGCTTTATTCAAGAGTTGCAAAACCCCATAGGGAAACACCTTGGTCACTAGATATGGTCCCTCCCACTTAGACTTCAACTTGGCATGCTTATGAATAAACCTTGTTTGGAACAAGAGGACTTGATCTCCTTCTTGGAACTTTTTCCTCAAGATTAGCTTGTCATGAAGGATCCTTGTTTTCTCCTTATAGATTCTAGAAGACTCATAGGCATCCAACCTAAGCTCCTCAAGTTCTTGCATTTGAAGAAATCTCTCCTTAGCCGAAAGATGGAAATCCAAGTTTAGTTTCTTGATGGCCCAATAGGCCCTATGCTCTATCTCCACAGGGAGGTGGCAAGCCTTTCCATACACCAATCGAAAAGGAGACATGCCAATGGGAGTCTTATAAGCGGTCCGATAAGCCCACAAAGCATCCTCCAAGTGTAAAGACCAATCCTTCCTATTTGTGTTCACCACCTTGGTTAGGATTTTCTTGACTTCTCTATTTGATACTTCGGCTTGGCCATTAGTTTGGGGATGATATGGTGTAGAGATTTTGTGATGCACCCCATATTTAGCCAAGAGAGCCTTCATCATCTTATTGCAAAAGTGGGATCCTTGGTCACTTACCAAGGCCTTAGGAACTCCATACCTACAAAAAATATTAGATTTGAGAAACTTCAAAACAATCTTAGCATCACAAGTTCTAGTAGGAATGGCTTCAATCCACTTTGAAACATAATCAACACCAAGTAATATGTACTCAAAACTAAAGGATGGTGGAAAGGGACCCATGAAGTCAATGCCCCAAACATCAAAAATCTCACAAAATAAAATGGGTTGTTGAGGCATTTCATGTCTCTTACCCCAACTACTAACCTTTTGACATTTCAAGCATGCTTTACAAAATTCATAAGAGTCTTTAAACAAGCTAGGCCAATACAATCCACAATCTAAAACCTTCCTAGCTGTCTTATTTGAGCTAAAATGACCACCACATGCATGAGAGTGACAAAATTCAAGAACAGAAGGCACATCAACATCATCAACACACCTCCTAATCACTTTATCACTACAAATCTTCCACATCAAAGGTGGTTCCCAAATGTAAAATCTAGACTCTCTTTTCAATTTTTCAATGGCAAAACGTGAAGCACAAGGAGGCAAGACTCTACACTCAATATAGTTAGCAAAAGAGGCATACCATGGAGGCTTAGATGAAATGGCACACAATGCCTCATCAGGAAATGAATCACAAGGAATAGTAGGGTTAGAGTTTACCATAGTAGCTTTTAAATGAGGTAGTCTAGACAAATGATCCGCTACTTGATTGGTAGAACCACTCCTATCCCTTATCTCCACATCAAATTCTTGCATTAAGATCACCCATCGAATCAAGCGAGGCTTAGAATCTGTCTTCTTAAACAAGTACCTCACAGCAGCATGGTCAGTGTACACAACAACTTTAGAGTTAAGAAGATATGATCTAAATTTATCAAGTGCAAAAACAATAGCAAACAACTCTTTCTCAGTTGTGGTGTAATTAACCTGAGCTGAATCTAGGGTCCTAGATGCATAAGCAATCACATATGATAACTTGCCCTCTCTTTGACCAAGCATAGCTCCCACAGCAAAATTAGAAGCATCACATGACAACTCAAAAGGTAAAGACCAATTTGGGGCTTTAAGAATGGGAGGGGAAATGAGCATGCTTTTCAAAGTGTCAAAACTCCTTTTGCAAGCATCATCAAAAACAAAATCAACATCTTTTTGTAAGAGTTTAGACATAGGCAAAGCAATTTCACTAAACCCCTTTATAAATCTCCTATAAAAGCCTGCATGTCCCAAAAATGATCTCAAATCTTTCAAACAAACAGGATATGGCAAAGAAGCAATCACATCTACTTTGGCCTTATCCACCTCTATGCCATTGGAAGAAATCAAATGGCCTAAAACAATTCCTTTATCTACCATGAAATGGCATTTTTCAAAGTTAAGCACAAGCTTCTTTTCAATGCACCTACCAAGCACTTTATCTAAAGAATGCAAGCATGAATCAAAGGACTCACCATACACAGTAAAATCATCCATAAAGACTTCCATGCAATGTTCAATAAAATCACAAAATATGGACATCATGCATCTTTGAAAAGTACCAGGTGCATTGCAAAGACCAAAAGGCATCCTCCTATAGGCAAATGTACCAAAGGGGCATGTAAAGGTAGTCTTATCTTGGTCACTAGGAGCTATAGGAATCTGAAAATACCCACTAAACCCATCTAGGAAGCAATAATGGGACTTGGAAGCCAATCTCTCAAGCATTTGATCAATAAAAGGCAAAGGAAAATGGTCCTTCCTAGTCACATTATTGAGCTTCCTATAGTCTATGCACACTCTCCAAGCATTTTGAACTCTAGTTGGAACAAGCTCTCCTTTCTCATTTTTTACCACAGTAATCCCCCCTTTCTTAGGTACAACTTGGGTTGGAGACACCCACTCACTGTCAGCTATAGGATAGATGATCCCAGCACTAAGTAGCTTAACAACCTCTTTCTTTACCACATCTAAAATCAATGGGTTAAGTCTCCTTTGTGGTTGCCTAATGGGCTTAGCATTGTCCTCAAGAAAAATTTTATGTGTGCACACAATAGGGTCAATACCAGGAATGTCAGCCAAAGTCCAACCAATAGCATGTATGTTCTTTCTCAACACATCAAGTAATGCATTTTCTTCCTCAAGAGATAAAGAGTTAGAAATTATTACCGGAAGCTTCTCATTCTCAATGAGATATGCATACTTGAGATTGGATGGTAAAGGCTTCAACTCCAAGGTAGGTGGCTCTACACAAGAGGGAATGAGCTTCTTCAAGTCTAATTTGGTGGAATATTCCATGGTACTATCTTGTCTTTTAGGCTTGTCACTTGTTTTTGATTTCTCCTCTTCTTTCTTTACAGCCTCCCCCTTTTCTTGCAACTTGTCCTCAAGTGCTTGGACTTGAGCCACGGCCTCGACATGTGAAAGTGTAGAATTTTCCTCCAATAGCTTGGGAATCCTAAGAACATCAAGCTCGAGTGGAGAAAAACTCATAGATTCGGCCTTAATGGCTTTAGTACCTACAACACAAGAAGATATACCCTTCTCAAGCATTTCAAGATCAAGCATAGGAGATATTTTAAACAAATCATGAGAAGAAGTAGTTGCATCATTCAAGCATGCATCAATCTCTAAACAAATAGGACAACTACATCCATCAATACATGTAGTAGTAACAAGAGACAAATCATCATCAACATGTGAGAAAGAATCAAGCATGTGAGACTCACAAGCATCATGAAGCAATAACTCAATGGAACTTACACCTAACAAAGAATAATCCTCAAAAGGATGTTTCATTGCTTCATATATATTAAAAATAACATGATCCTCTCCACATTTCAAAATCAAACTACCTTTTTCATGTCAATCAATGTACGGGCAGTCCTCATAAATGGCCTTCCTAAAATCAAAATATCATCCCCACTCCCTTCTTTTGACATATCAAGCACATAGAAATCCACAGGAAATAATAGACCTTTAACACAAACCAACAAGTCTTCTACTACTCCATGTGGTCTTCTAACACTTCTATCCGCTAATTGGCATATCATAGGTGTCTTATGCATGCAATCAAGACTCAAGGCATGATAAATTGAAAGAGGCATAACATTAATGGCTGCACCTAAGTCTATCAATGCATGAGAAAAATGTGTGTTGCCAATCTTGCATGGAATTGTGAAGGAACCGGGGTCCTCACATTTTATAGGGAGTTGAGGCTTCATGATAGCACTCACAGATGAGGGTAATTGTACCCTTGCATTAGGCCTAAATTTTCTTTTATTTGTACAACAATCTTTCAAAAATTTGGCATACTTAGGAAAGTTCTTAACTACATCCATCAAGGGTACATTAACATGAATCTTGTGGAAGAAATCATATACCTCTTGATCAAATTGTCCCTTTACTTGCTTAGGGACCACTTGTGCTTGTGGAAAAGGAAGCTTCTTCATAATCTCTTGACTTTGCTTTCCTTCTTCCTTCCTTGAACTCTCCTTTCTTGTTTCACTTTGCTCGGCCTCTCCCTCTTTTTCCTTACTAAACAACTCGGCCATAGTCCCCTTTTCCACCTTAGATGGTGGTTGCTCACATATGATCTCCTCAATGTTTTCATCCTCATCATCTCTACAAAAAGATGCATCATTAGGAGCAAAAGAAGAACTAGAAACATTAACATCAATTGAAGAATTTAAAGAGGGCTTCTCGGCCTTCCCTTGTCTTTTGTCTTCTTGTACTCTTTCTCCCAACTCCTTGCCACTCCTCAATGTGATAGCATTAAGATTAGCTTTAGGATTAGCAACGGTGTTGGATGGTAATGTAGAGGCTTGAGCATTGGCTGCACTTAATTGGTTAGCAAGCATATTCATTTGAGAAGTAAGGGCATCAATTTTAGAGTTCATGTTCTCACACTTGTTACCCATACTCTCTACCTTGTTCCCTAAGCCATCATACATGTTTTTATACAAAGAGTTCATTTCAATCAACTGCTTACGTAACACATTCACATCATTAGAAGAGTTCGAATTAGAAGAACTCTCAATTGGAACAAGCCTCCTATCACTATAAGAATTAGAAGAAGGTGTAAGAGAATTACCACTTGGATTGTAGCTTTGAGAAGAGCTACCTTGAGACAAATGAGGTGGAGGGTCACGGCCAAAGGTGTTTTGATAGGATCCTCTTTGTTGATTGTCTTGTAAAGCCACATTTGGATTTGAATAGGAGAAATTAGGATGGTCTCTCCATGAAGGGTTGTAAGTATTAGAATAAGCTCCTTGCCCTTGCCTCCCACCATAGGATTGTTTTCCATTGTAGATAGCATTTACTTGTTCAAACTTAATAGGACAATTGCTTTCTACATGCATAGGTGAGTCACAAAAAGTACAAGAATAAGGGACAAGTGCTTGAGAAGTACTTACATTGCTCACTTGAGATATTTGTGGAGCCAACATTCTCCCAATCTTGGCAGCTAGCAAGTCCACATATGAATCATTAAGAACTGAGGAACCTACCATATTCACATTTCTCTTTTCCCTTGTAGAGTATTGAGCACCACTTGAAGCCATCTTGTCAATTAGTTCCCAAGCCTTTAAGGAAGTGAGGTCAATCAAGCATCCACCACTAGCGGCATCAATGTTAACTTTGTCTCTTGGAATCAAGCCCTCATAGAAATATTGGACTAAATTCTCACTAGAAATTTGATGGTGTGGGCATTTAGCCAAAAGGCCTTGGAATCTAGTCCAATACTCATAGAGACTCTCATCCTCTCCTTGTTGGACCCCATAGATTTGCTTTCTCAAATTGGTGACCTTGGAATTTGGAAAGAATTTATCTAAGAAGAGTCTTCTTAGCTCAGCCCATGTGCTCACTTTCACATAAGAAGGGTAGTTGAAATACCATTCCTTTGCTAAACCTTCAAGAGAAAATACAAAAGCCTTAGCTTGAACATCATCAACATTTACATGCATAGGCTTCATAGTATCACAAACCAATAGGAAAGTATGCAAAAACCTATGACAATCTCTCCTGGTAACCCATGAAATTTAGGCAATGCATTAATCAAGGAGGATTTAATTTCAAATTGAACATTAGTAGGAGGAACATATAAGCCATAAGGATTATCATGCCAATTAGGTTGAGTTAATTGCCTAATGCTCCTCTCCTCTCTAGGGTTATGCAAGCCTTCAAATTCATTATTAACATGGCCATCATCATGCAAATTCTCATTCCCATTCCCATGGCCCTCATTATGCACATGCTCATGTCCTAAGATACCTTCCATTGTTGAATTACAAACCAAATGAGAATCAAGAATAGGTTGTGATCTTCTCAATCTAGAAATAGTCCTTTCAATTTCTGGATCTAATTCAACAAAAGAGGTATGTTTTCTTCGGGTCATGCACTAATCAAGCTCAAGAAAATTAAGAACAAAGAACAAGCTAAACTAAAATGCAAATCAACATGAAACAATTCAAAACACACAAAAGCAAGAGAAATAATTTTTTTTTATTTTTTTTAAACTCAATAGCAACAAAATGAAAAAAAAATAACACCAAACAAGTAGAAAGAGAGTTAGAAATGCTCAATCAAGAAGCTTTGGCAATTCTGGAATTCGCACAGTAGGCTCTCTGGAGACAGTGAACTTGTGAATTTTCTATCAGCAAATCCACATGATAAATTCCCCTGAAACTTTTATGAGAAACACAAGAGATATACAGGAAAATTATATAAAACTTTTAGATTAAAAATCCTGCCCAATCGTTCCCAGAATTTTTCACAAGTTGGTCCTCAAGTCTGGAGAAACAGGATTTTGTCCAGAAGACCTTCAGAGCTTCTAACAAACTTTCAAATAGGAAAATGGAAAAATTGAAGAAAATCCTAAACACAAGAAACAAAGATAAGACAGCGATAAGAAAAATGAAACTAGAATCAATCAATTTGAATGCACAAAGAGGAAGATATGCTAACTCAAAATTGAAACAGGGTTTTGGAAATCCTCTGTAATGGCTCCCTGGACCTTGTTAGATTGTAAAATTTCCACAGGACACTTCCCACGTCCAAAATTGACCAAACCAATTTTAAAGTGAAGCTAGGATATAGAGATTTCAATAAAATAAATTTCAAGTTCAAATTCCCTCAGACTCATTCCCAGTTAATTTTTCAATTTCAGATAGAGACACTAGAAACAGAGTATTTTCAGCTTTACACCAAACCAACGAAAATTGCATTAATTTTTTTTTTCTTTTTCAAAACAGAATAAAAACACTCAAAACACACAAAAAACACTAAAAAAGACACAAAAAACAAATTTTTATAACTTTTCAAAAGATTTTTCAGGAACACTAAAAATGTAAATTAAGTACTAAACAACCTTAGAATTAAACTTAAACCATTCCCCGGCAACGGCGCCAAAATTTTGATAGGAAATTAGTCGCTTATCCTCAAAATTACACTAAAGCTAACCCTAATGCAATATAGGGCCAACCCTAGGTCATCTCCCAAGGAATGGTTTTAAGTCTAATTGAAAGTTATCTAGTGAAATAAATCAACCAAAGTTTGTAGGAATTTAGTTATCTAGCTAATTATCTAAACTAATTACCTAATATGCAAGTAATTAAAATGCTAGTGAAAGTGAGTGAAATGAACTTCCCTTTTTACAATAATGGAACCCTAGAGATTAGTTGATTTTGGACTCATTATCTTCTCATGATTAGGCTAAGTTTAGCTTCCCTTTCCTCTTGACTAAAGCTGTCATGACTTAAGAAAATTATCCTAAGCCAATTAACCTAATTAGCTAACCTCCCTAGGTCTTAGATTAAAGTCCCTAGTTCAATTAACCAATTGGTGAAGAAATTAGCCAAGTGATTCATTCAAAATCCTCTCTCAACAGCCATGGTCAAACACATAAATTGAGCAACCACAAGATTATGTCAAGCTACTCAACAACACAAGCATTAACACCACAAGATTATGCAATATTAACACAAGAAATTCACTAATTGAAAAACACAAATTATGTGCCAAACAAAGAGTGGCAAAATTCAGTCATGGCTGTCCAGGGAAGAAATTAAATGAAACAATCCTCTCTCTTTACATCAACATCAAATTCAAATTAGAATTTATAAGCTAAGATGATTAAACCCTAGATTAAGGAATCTAACCATCTAGTAAAAAGAGAAGAGGATAGGAAACAAAAGAACTTAGCCAATTTGAAGCTCAAGACTCATCCTCCATCTTCATCTCTCTAGGATTCCACAAAGAAACTTAGCCAATCTTCATCTTCAAGAACCCTAGTGATTGCTTGTGAAGGCCAAACTCCATAGCTCTTGAATGATGGAAATGAGCTTCAATCCTTGTGAAAATGGAAGGGATGGAACGAAAATGAAGAGAGGAGAAGAATGGTATGAGTTTTGTGGAGGTTTGGTGGCTGAAAATGGAGGTTAGGGTGCTGGAAAATGAAGAACAAAAGAGAGAAAATGAAGAACACTATGAACAAGAGAGAGAGAATGTGGAAGATGAATGAGATATGTGTTGGATCCCCTTTGGGACTTAAAATGGCGTGCTCCTTGGTGTCTCCCATCAGCTGAAGCTTAATTAAAATAAGGAAAAAGAAATTAAAATGTAAATGGGAGCCTTGTCACACTTGCAAGGTGGCAACTTCCTATTGGTTTGTAGATGATTCCAATGTGTGCCTAATTTCCCATGTGTCATCCACATCATTTTAGCTGATCTAATCCCTCAAAATAATCATAATTCACGTGCAAACCATCAGCCATTGTCCTCAAGGAGTGTTAACCTCAATTGCCCAATTGATGCACAAGTCACATGCCACCTATGTCACATAAATCACATAATTCAATTAAATAGCATATGATATAATAAAATCTAATTCATGTCCAGAATTAAATTCATAATTAGAAGGGAGAATTTATTAAATTAATCAAGTTTCAGGCTGCACAAAATTATATAAAAATTTTCACACAAAGGCAAACCAAAAATTAGGACAAACTAAGACACTTAAGAAAGTGTTGACTTTTTTATTTAATTACTCCCAAACTAAAATGAATTTTAAAAATATAATTTCACCATTCATCAACTGGACATAAAATGCACTTTGTCAATTTTTCTTGTACATTTTCTCAAAAGTTCATTTTTTTGGACCAAAATGCCCCTAGTGAGTGATCTTAGAAACTTAGGCAAAGTTCCAAATCTAATGCAATGTGTGCACTTGAAGGTGATAAATCATTAATAAAATGGTCCTAATTGACAAATAAAAGTGGGTAACAAATGTGTTCTATCAGTGTGTTAGAAGAATTGATGGGGTTAAATTAAGGTTTTGGGCATAATGGTGATCGCAATTATGCTAAAAAGGGGTTAATTAAAGTGTGAATTGATGGTTAAATTTTTAATCTTGTAGATTAAATATTGATCGAGCATTGTTATGCTAGGAGACATATGTGGGGCTATTGTTTGACCATGATAGCTCTTTTAGTGACAAAAGAGTTGAGTTGACCAAATTGTCTAAACTCTCTTTTTGTGTGTTTGGATAATTGTGTGGTAGTTATTAAAGTTAATACTCTTGTTTTGTACTAGTATAGTATTAATATGAAATGATTATGATTTAAAAACTTTATATGAAGTGGAATGGAAAATTATGTTATTAACATTTTGATTTTGAAGACTAAATCTTATATTCAAGCATAATTACTTGCAAATTCTATGGTTTAAGTGGAAATGATCATTTTAGTGGAAATTTTATGTTGTGGTTGTTGGATTTTATGTTTTGATGATTATAAGAATACGAGAAAAGGTATTCGTTATATGTGTAAATATAAAGAATCATGGATAAAGACAAAATCTCAAGAGCATGAAGAATCAAGAGAAGATGAAGTTTAGGATAAGGTATTTAAATTTTCTTAGATTCAATGTGAAAACTTTGAGAGCTCAATCACTTTTAATATTCATTAATGAATGCATCATATGTCTAATTTATATGTATTAAAGCTTGCAAATAATGTCTTTCTTGCATGCTAAATTTCATAGAAGCTGTTTGCCATGTGAGAAGTAGAATCACGCCTGATTCTGTAGGTTACTTATGAGTTTCTGCATGTTAGACATATTGACTACTAGATCATACAAGTGTGAAAAAGTAATTTATGCATGAGTAAGCACTTGTGTTATGTGATGCCTTAAACTTTATTTCTACATGCAAAATCACACGTGAGAGACTTTATTGTCCACACAAGTTTTAGCAATTATGCTTCATTACTATGTGTCAAAGTGTAAAACCATGTGTGAGACTGATGGTAGCCATACATGATTTATCACTTATTGCACAATCACCTTTTGCTTTATTGAGTCTTAAGTCATCTGAAGCTAAGCTAAAATTATTCACATGTATAATCATTGATTTACAAATCTATATCTCTTGATTATGCAAAATCTTGCTTGAGTTTTGTACAATTCCACATGTGAAAATGCATCAAATGAGTTTGTGCATTAGTACTTGCAATTTCACAAGTGATAACAATCTGGTTTAACATGAGTTTTGACTACACAAATTGGCTTTGGCATTTTGCCAGCCATTTCACATGAGAGAGAGAAGAGGTTCCATGCCTGATTTGTCACAAAATTGATGATAGTTTCTTATGTGTAAAACCATGCATGAGAGCTATTGGTATACTTACAATTTTTAGCACTTTGTTATGTGCGTATGTTCATAAGTGCTAAACGATGCCAAAAGTAAAGAAGTACCACACGAGTTTTAGCATATAAAACTGAATGCTTATTCAAAAGTACTAAACCATGCAAGAGAGCACCACATGAGTTTTGACACACAAAATTGGATGCTCTATTCAGAAGTGTAAAACCACACGTAAAAGGTCTAGTGATTCACTCGTGACTTATCACATAAATATACCTAGATCAATCTTAGTACAAATTCACGCGTAATTATACCAGTCACTTATAAGAAAATGCACTAATAGGTAGAATCACTATTCTAATGGTCTATCAACTATCAAAACTATATATATGATTCATTTTGAGCTTGAATAAGAACTAATGATCCCTAAGAGAACAAATCATTATTTCTGCATTTGAAAAGCTTTCAAATTGTGCTTTTATATCTTGCATTCATTCATTATTCTTAAAAAGAATTGTAAAAAGCTCTTAAAAGTTTATAAGCTTTTGTAACTTCATCTACTCTTTAAGAGAGTTTTCTACTGAAGCTTATTTTTTCATCAAAATTCTTGAAAAGGTATTTTTTAAGTGGTTGTAATAACTTGCTAGATTGTAGCAAGGTTTGATGAGTGAAACAAGACAAGTTAAGTCTTGAGAGTTGTACTGTGGTAGCAAGCACCCATTAAAGCTTGTGAACTTAGTTAAAAATCTCAAGGATGATCTTGAGGACTGGACGTAGGCTAAGTTTGAGGTTGAACCAGTATAAATCTTATGTGTCTCATCTTCTTCCTTCACACTTAAGTTGTTCACTCTTTTTAAGTTTTTAAAAGTTTTTAAGTGTTACCCAATTCACCTCCTCTTGGGTGCTAGCCCATCCTAACAATGGTTGGATGTGGAACCATTGAGCATATGTTTGACATGATCATTGTGAGAGGGTGGGAGTTCAGCTTAGTACAGTGTTAGGAACATTGTTTGGAAATCCATATAGTACACTAACACTGTGGAGGCCTTGGTGCATAGTTCTATATGTTGGAAATTGTGCCATAAGGCCAATCATTGTACTATGCACATTGTTATTTAATGAATTTCTCTTTTGTTATCATATCAATTGCATGTTTAATATGATAACTGTATCCTTGAACAAACTATAGTGATTGTCCTAAATATCCTTGGTCAGTCATCTATGAGGGATCATAGATGAAACAAGACTAGTATGACTTTAATTAATTATAGAGATACAAATCAAAGTCATAGGCACTTGAAAGAGTACAAGGTACTGGACCGACCTGCTATGAGAAAGCTGCACGGTATAAGTCATAAGCTTATCTCATATATAACTATATCATTAAGCCCTTTGACCTGAGATCATTGTGGATTCCTACATGATGACCAATGAACTTTAACCTAGTCAAAAGTCACCTTTGACCAAGTAATCATAAAGGCTGTGATTGAGTTTAGAGATATTCATGCATAGGAATATGAGTGGTCAAGATAGAATTTGTCCCTCACATTAAGTGAGAGATATTACTGGGCCTTTCGATGAGTAAGACTAAGACAATGTCTGGCCATACTACAATGGAAAGGGTTTTTCCATTGCTATTATCAGTCCACTCAAAGATCAAGAGAGTAACGGTCAAGTAAAGGAGAATGACAATTTCATGTCTCATACTTGATCGAAATATCACATGACAAAAGGAATGTGATATGGTTGGATGATAGGTTACATCGGATCATCGATCCCCATGTGAATTGGGTAGTTGTAATGTCTTGCTAGAGGCCACTTGTGACTTGTAGGCTAATAGCGTAATTAGCCTACTACCAATTTCATATAGGCTTATAGGGTTGCATACAAGAACAGCCCAACTCGAGCTATAATGTCCAAATTCATTTGAATATCTATTTGATAAATATTTATATATATTTACATGAAATATAAAATTTAAAATATAATTATATATATATTCAAAATATATATATATATATTTATATGTATGTATATAGATATATCAGATATATATATATATATATGATATATGTATATATTTTTTTAAATATATATGTATATAAATATATATTCGTATACATATAATATAATATGTATATGTGATATATATTATATTATGTTATGTTATGTTAGTTTTAAATTTAATTTTATATGATAGATTAAATTTAATAACTAACATAATATGAGAGAATATCATGTTAGTTTTATAATTTAAATTTATAAGATAAATTCAAATTAGATATGATATCATGAAATAAATTTAATTATATTTTTGTAGGCTTTTTAAGTGGAAGACGAAAACCCTTATCTATATACTATATATAGACAGGGATGTCATTTATGAAGGACAAGAGAGTTAAAAAGTTTTGATGGCAAAAATACTCTGAAAGCCAAAAAACACCCCATATAAAGGAAAATTAATGTTCAAACAAGAATGGATGCTAGGAGCACTCGCACGCTGTTCGAGTTAGAGAGCTATTCATGTGGATGCCAGTAGAGGGAGCAGATCTATATTGTTAGCTCTTGAGATCCAAACTCTTGAAGACAACGTTCGCCAAGTTCAAAGAATTAAAAGGTAACTCTTCTATCCATCTTGACTTAAACGAGTTTGTTCGGTCCATATTAGGATAGGGACATTAAAATTTTAATCTTTCACTTTGCATCTCTATCCAATAATGGTACCAGAGCCAGGTTAAACTTTTGTTTAGGTTCAGTTTTGGTTAATTACGTTTTTAAATCTTCATGTGATTAACTTCTTTAGATGAATGTTGCTTTAAGATTTTTGAAATTTATATGTGATATTTTTGAAATCTATATATGTTTTTCATGTGATGTTTCTAAACATATATATATATATATATAATCATTTTATATATATTTGAATTTATATGAATTTAAATAAATTAATATGATTAATATTAGCTATATGATGTGCGTTCTTAATATGACTAATGTTCGTTCATATGATGTGCGTTCTCAATGTCATTATTGTTCATCTACATCCTTATATGGTTTAGGCTAGATTGTTAATATGATTGATGAATCTAAAAGGTCTAAAGTAGCAATTTATTTAAAGAAAATAAGCTTTTTGAAAGCTCGGGGGGGGGCGCTACCCCCCCACTCCCCGCAAAGGGCGTTGCCCATTGACCCTACCTACTAACCAGCTAGTAAGACCGTCGTGGCTAACTCTGCATAGCGCAACCTAATTCACAATTTATAGCCTTTCATTATATATGAATTTTTTATTTGTTGTGTTTACTTTGCCTTGAAGTTGTTTGGGTATGGTGACACATATGGCTCTAGTTTTACAAGGGTTGTAAATTTTAAATACGGCCTGCGTGTCGTGCCTTTCTCTATAAATTCTGAATGTACATTCTCCTCTCATCTCAATCCCTTAATATATATAAATGAGGTTTCTTGATATAATTTATCTTATTAGAGAGGTCCTCTCATTGGTTTGGGATGGACATAAGTTAGGCGAGCCATATTGTGTCACGTTTAATTATGCTTTTAATTAGATCATAATATGTATAATTTTGTATGAGATACAACCGCTTTCACTTTACATGTTTATTAAATTAATAAATTAAGCCCTCTAATTAAAATCTTAAGTCATAATGCCATCAATTAATAAAAGTTTGTCAAAACCTACATCACTCAAATGTAAGATCCACCAAAGTGGATACATTTGGGTTATCTTGGTGAGACAACCGTGAGTAATAGTGCTACTCATAAAGATTCATTATTGTTTGACTTAATTGAGATTATCAAAATAATTTTGGATCTCAAAGCATTAGATGGGATTGAACATGTCGGATCATATGATAGGTTTAATGACACTTGTAAATCTTGTTTATTAGGAAAGATGATAAAAACACCTTTTACTGGGCATAGTGATAGGTCTAATGACTTATTAGGACTCATACTTACAGATATATATGGACTAATGAGTACAACTACCAGAGGGGGTTATCTGTACTTCATTACCTTTATTGATGACTACAGTAGATATGGATACATCTACTTAATGAAACACAAATTTAAATCTTTTGAAATGTTCAAAATATTCTAAAATGAAGTACAAACCTAACTTGGTAAGACTATCAGAACTCTTCGATCTGATCAAGGAGGTGAATATTTGAGCCAAGAATTCATTGATTATCTTAGGAGTTGTGGGATAGTCTCACAATTAACTTCTCCAGCAACACCATAACAGAATGGTGTTTCTGAGTAAAGAAATCGAACACTATTAGATATGGTTTGATCCATGATGAGCCAAGTAGATCTTTCACCATCCTTTTAGGGCCATACATTATAAATAGCTGCATTCACACTGAACCGTGTTCCATCTAAGGCAATTGAGAAGAAACTATATGAGATTTGGACTAAGAAGAAACCTAGTTTGCCTTTTCTCAAGATTTGGAAAATTGAGGTTTATGTTAAGAAACAAGCCTCAGACAAGTTAGCACCCAAATCCATAAAGTGCCTTTTTATGGGGTATTCTAAAGAAACAAAGGGATATTATATTTACAATCCTACCGATAATAAAGTGTTTGTAATTTGAAATGGTATCTTTCTAGAAAGAGAATGTATCTCTAAAAGAACCAGTGGGAGCAAGATACATCTTGAAGAAATCCAAGAACTATAAAATAGCATAGAATCACAGATCGAAAATCAAGAAAACTCACAAGAAGTAAATGAGCCTACCCAAATAATACAAGGCCTATAAAGGTCTGATAAGACACGGCATCATCCCTTAGCCTGAAGGAATAAAAACACAATGCAATCCATGTACGACAATAAGGTATGGACCTTAATCAATCTACCTGAAGGAATAAAAACCATCAAGTGCAAGTGGGTTTTTAAGGAGAAAATTGACATGGATGGAAAAGTAAATGTCTTCAAGGTACGATTGGTTGCAAAAGAATTCACCCAAACTCATGGTGTAGAGTATGATGAAACCTTTTTACTGGTCACAATGGCCAAATCAATCAGAATCCTCCTTGCCATTGCAGCACATTATGACTATAAAATATGGCAGATGGATGTTAAAATAATATTCCTTAATGGACGTCTACTTGAGGAAGTATACATGACATAACCTAAAGGTTTTGTCCATCAAGAGGACTATGCAAAGGTGTGCAAGGTTTAAAGATCCATTTATGGATTGAAGCAAGTACCTCGGAGGAAGCTGGAAGAGCTCAAAGCAATTTATGGATTGACCTTAAATCACAATCAGGATATGTGTTTACCTTAAATGGTGGGGCAGTGAGCTGGAAGAGCTCAAAGTAGAGCATAACAGCTGATTCTGTAATAGAAGCTGAGTATATAGCAGCATGAGATGCAGCTAAGGAAGCTGTTTGGATCAGGAAGTTTATTGTTGAACTAGGAGTGGTGCCTAGCATCTCAAATCCAGTAAACTTGTTCTATCTTATTAGTTGAGTAGTTGACTTAACTATAATCTTTATACTTAAAGCTGTCTTGTTCGAAAGTATTTTAAAGTGTTGATAACACCAGTACTGTAAGCCTTAACACTGGTCTTACTTCTATTATCTTTACTGTTCTATTGTTTCGTGTTTCTTATAACACCAATCATACCTATTATAACACCTGTGTTATTCCACTAAACCTATGTAATTGAGACTCTCTTATTCAAATCCTTTTCCTTACACTAGTACTATCTTTTCAACATCGGTCTTATTCTTCATTTATCTTTGGTTGAATTAAGACAACACTTATGTCACTTGGATATTACCTATACTAAGTTTTGTTCAAGTTTGTGCAACACTTGTGCTAATACATCAACACCAGTACTGTCCTTTCTTCTGTGCTACGAAGAGATTTGATTAATATGTTACTTCGGTATTATTTCCTTTTAACACTGGTGCTAAATAATCTTTTTAGAAAT
Organism: Prosopis cineraria; assembly: GCF_029017545.1. Classification (NCBI taxonomy): domain Eukaryota; kingdom Viridiplantae; phylum Streptophyta; class Magnoliopsida; order Fabales; family Fabaceae; genus Prosopis; species Prosopis cineraria. The sequence continues at coordinate 15,357,668 of NW_026555345.1, forward strand.
ATTCTAATTCTTCCAAAAATATCAAAAATCTTCATCATTTACGCACTGAATAACACTGGTACTATAAGAACCACACTCGTGCTATGACCTTCTTTCAATGTCTGCTCATCACTGTAACACCAGTGCTAGAACATAGTAACACCGGTGCTACTATGAATCTTTTTGCTTTGTTTTTTGTATCTCTTCCGAAAGTCATCTAAACTTATCTTTTAATCATTCTTTTCATCCAAAATCAATTATGTTCACTCTATACCTTTATCAAATGATATATAAACACAATTATTTCCTTGAAAAATTCTAGTTTCTCATGTTTGATTTGGTCACCGAGCTTGCTTTTTGTTATATCAAAACGTATAAGCTTCAACCACTTTTGTCAGAAGCATTTAATATTTTTAGCTGTTACTGTACAAAAGAGGAAGTCTCAATCGTAAAATACTATTCTATTGCCTAATCCACTAGAGAACCTCATAGAAGCTTGGATATCTTAGGAAACACAAAGCAAGAAGGAAACAAATCATAAGAAACCTCCAATAGAAAAATTTATGAGTATAACGAATCATTTATTATCCTCAACTATAAATAGACTCATTTATGAAACCTGAAGAAGGAGAGGAATAATGAGAACAACAAGACTCATTTATTGATACAGAGCTTTATTGATTATATATGTACTCTTAAAGAGAGTTTAAAAGCAGTAGTATTTTATTCTTAAACTTACTTTATTTATCCCTATTTTACATCTTCAAAATAGAAAAACTTAAGCTCGGCGAGTTTAAAGGGATTTATCATTACCTTTATAAGAGGGAGAGTTTCAGACTTATTGAGAAGTCTCTTTATGTACTAAGGCAACCAAGAGCCTAGATTAATCTTAATAATATAGTTGAAAATCTCAAGAGGTTCTTGGGGACTGGACGTAGACTCAAGTGGTAGGAGTTAAACCAAGACAAATCACTTGTGTCAAGCTTTTCTTATCTAACTCTCGTGATTGGTGATTTCATTCCTTCATTTCACTTATTATTATTGTATTTCATTTAAATTTTTAATTACCCTAATTCACCCCTTCTTGGGACATTTACAATTAGTATTAGAGCCAATTGTAAATGAATTAAAGATATGCAAGTATGTTTTACTCATATTATCAATCATCTAATAAATTTAGGCAAAACTTACACTTAAGCTGAACAAGTTAGAAAAATCCTCAAGAGTCATTTAATAGAATGGCAACCCAAAATCACTACTATTACTGAGGCATAAGGAGTATTAATGAGTTTAGTAGCTATACTCTTCAGAAGTCTTGAAGAACATGAATCAACCTTGCTTTAATTCAAGAAAGACATGGGCAAAAAGAAGAAAGGCATTGCCCTAAAAGTTGACGAAGATGAATCAAAAGTAGAGTTTGACAAAGATGAACAATTTGGCATGATGGTCAAAAGATTCAAAAGATTTTATTGAGGAATGAAGAACTTCAGAAAAGGATCTTCAAGCAATAAGAAAGATCAAAATGAGCCACTAACAGATTAAAAAACTTTTGTAAAATGATTTAGTTATTGGTTTACCACCCTTGAGCTTTAATAAAGAAAAAGTTTACCAAGCTTGTCAATTTGAAAAACAAACTAAAACATTGTATAAGTCAAGAGATTTTATTTTCATCTAAAATGTCTTGGTGGAAATCTCTTTACTTTAGTTATTATTAATGATTACTCTAGATTTACTTGGACTTACTTTCTTAGTCTAAAGATAAAACTTTTTATGCCTTTAGTGTATTTGCCAAAAAGGTCCAAAATGAGAAGGGTATTTCTATATGTCATCAGGTCTGATCATGGAGGAGAATTTGAAAATGGTGACTCCATGAACTACTGTGATGAAAATGAAATCAATCATAATTTCTCTATACCTAGAACTCTTTAACAAAATGGAGTAGTAGAAAGGAAGAATAGGGTACTCACAGAAATGGCCAGAGCTATGCTTAGTGACAATGGTGTGTCATAAATATTCTAGGCTAATGCCATGAATACTGCTTGTTACATCATCAATAGAGCTTACATAAGGCCTAAGCTCAATATGACACCATATGAACTCTACAAGGGAAGAAAGCCAAACATATCTCCTTTCAATGTCTTTGGTAGCAAGGTGTTCATCCACAATGACTACAAGGAGAATCTAAGAAAAATTGGTCCCAAATCAAACATAGGAATGTTTCTTAGATATTCTAGCAGGAGTAAGGCTTTCGTGTATTCAACCTTAGATCCAAGATCATGGAAGAATCAATACATGTAGTGTTTGATGAATTTTCTATAGAAAAGAAGAAGATTCCTAATATTGATGATATCACTAAAGAATTGTGTGATCTTCAACTAAAGAAAAACAATTTAATAGAAGATCCAGGATAGAAACTTGAGACTCCACCCGAAGATAATGAAATTGAAGAAATTTAGTAACCAACTGCTTAGAGAAATAACAAAAATAATCCTCTGGATCAAGTCATTGGGAATGTCATTGAACTTGTCTAGACCAGAAGTAAATTCCAAAACCTTGCTAGTCATTCAGCCTTTATTTTAGAAGTAGAGCTAAAAACAGTTGAAGAAGCCTTGTCTAACTCGTACTAGATAGATGCAATGCAAGAAGAGCTTAATTAGTTTGAAAGAAGCTAAGTGTGAGACTTGGCGCTAAGGCCTAAAAATTATCCAGTAATTAGAACAAAGTAGGTCTTTAAGAACAAACTTGATGAATGAGGCATCATTATAAGAAAAAAAAGCATGACTAGTAGCAAAAGGATATAATCAGGAAGAAGGTATAGACTATAAAGAAACTATAGCTCCAGTTGTTAGATTGGAAGTAATTCATCTACTTCTAGCCTATGCATCTGTGAAAGATATCAAGCTATACTAGATGGATGTAAAAAGTTCATTTCTCAATGGCTACACCCTTGAAGAAGTATATGTTGAACAACCACCTAGTTTTGAAGATCCTCAAAAATTTGATGTTGTCTTCAAATTGAATAAAGCTATCTATGGACTTAAGCAAGCACCTAGAGCTTGGTATGACTGATTGAGCTCTTTTCTTTTAGAAAAAGGATTCAATCGAAATAAAGCTGATACTACCCTCTTTATAAAAAGAAAAAAGGATTAATTGTTCATTGTTGAGATTTATATAAATGATATTATACTTGGTGCAACTGACGAATCCCTGTGTAAGGAATTTTCTAAATTAATGCAGGGAGAATTTGAAATGTCTATGATGGGGGACCTGACATTCTTCCTGAGACTTCAAATTAAGCAAAGGAAGGATGGTATTTTTGTGTATTAAACTAAACATCTTAAATAGATGCTCAAAAAATTTAGGATGGATCAAGCTAATGGAATTGATACTCTAATGAGCTCAACCATTAAAATAGATGAAGATGCTGCAGGAATAGAATATGATTGCAAATTATATAGAGGGATGATTGGATCTCTTCTATATCCCATAGCAAGTTGTCCAACTATATCCTTCAGTGTTGGTCTCTATGTAAGGTTTCAATCAGTACCAAAAGAATCCCATGTGATAGTAATGAAAAAGATTTTCAGATATCTAAGAGATACTAATTCGCTAGGTCTCTAGTATCCTAAAGAAGGAAGTGAGTTCTTAATCAAATATTCTGATGCTGATTTTGGTGGAGGCAAGACAAAGAGAAAAAGCACAAGTGGAACATGCCACTTTTTTTGTGCTTCACTTGTGTCTTAGGCAAGCAAGAAATAAAATACTATCTCTTTATCATCAACTGAATTAGAATATATAGCTACTAGATTGTGTTGTTCTCAAATTTTATGGATGAAACAGTAACTTCAAGACTTCAGAATCAAGCTTAAGAATATTCCAATTAAGTGTGACAATACTAGTATAATATGCTTGACAAAAAATCCAATTCATCATTCTCGAACTAAGCATATTGACATTCATCATCACTTTATCAGAGATCATGTTCCAAAGAAAGATGTCACAGTAGAATTCATCCATACTAAACTACAACTTGTTGATATCTTCACAAAACCTTTAGGAGCAAAGCAGTTCATATTCATAAGAAGAGAGTTAGGTTTATTAAATCCTAACGAACTGTAAGCAACTCTTTCTTTTTTTTTTTGCTCTTTCTTTTTAATTATGTATTCTAACTTAAGCATCAAAGTTGTTATTTGAAAGTACAGGTCTCTATCTAAGAAATTTCCTATAAGTGTTATAAAAATAGATAACACTAGTATTAGAAATTCAACACCAGTACTAATATTATTATGATATATTATAGATAGCTAACTTTAATAGTAACATTGGTGCTATATTGTTCAACACCGATATTGTGAAAGCAAGTAAAAGTCATTATAAAGTCATTAACATTACCAAGAGATGAGCCGACACCTCAAAATGACTTAGTGTGAATAAGATCAAATTGATTTACAACTTTAAATGAGGTAACTGTTGAACTTCTATTCTTTGTGTTTAACACTGGCGCTATGGTAAGCAACACCTGTGCTATATCTATCTATATATGTATGTGAGTGTGCATTCTCACTCAGTTTACTCTTTTGCCCTAAAACCACCGGTGCTACTTTCTCTCTCACATAAACTCCCTCTTCACTCTACTCTCTTATATCCGTTTTCATGTAAACCTGACCATTCTTCTATCCAATTTACTCCATTTTCTCCATCCAAATCTTTAAAATACACTGTTCAAATCTGCTATGAAGCTTGCTTGAACAAAAATGACTAAAGAGGCTCTGAAAGCTTGAGGATTCTCCATGTCAAATTTTTTCCAAGCTAGAGACATTGTGATTAAGCAAGCTGGGTCTAGATGAGAAAATCCAAGTCTCAACAGCTATAATGAAGTTATAAATCAAGCAGAATAAGTTGTGAAGGTCAAAAAGAGAAAGGAGAGAATGAAGACAAAAACTTTCAATGAAGAACTAATGGAAAACACTAATACTGCTCCATCATAGCCTACTTCTAAGAAGCCAAGGACTACTCAAAAAGGTTAAAGAGCATCAAAGAAAGCTAAAGCTTCTCAACCCTCTAAGCATGAATTTGTATCCTCTGAGAAGACACTCGAGGGAACATTGCCTAGTCAACCTCACTATGGAAATCTTGAAGAATAAAGGAAGAGGAAAGGGAAAGCTCTTATCAACTAAGGCATTAGATATGAGAGTGATGATTTTATTGGTTTCTACTTTGACTTACTCCACACTGGGAAAATTCCAAGCCTGGCCTTAAAAATGGCTAGAAAAGAAGTCAGTAAATCTTAGATTGTCAACTTAATAGAGCTCAAAGAGAAGGGGTATGATGTTACTAAAATGATGAAACCTTACAAGACACTGTTGGAGTTAAGCATAGCAATAAGACCAGAAGTTGTAAGAGCATTTTACAATTCTATACAAGTTTTGCACAATGAGGAAGTACTAAGAGCAATAGTAAGAGGAAAATATTTTGATATTACAAAAGACTATTTAAACTCTCTTCTGAATTTTCCAACCAATGAAAGGTTGATGAGACTGTCAGACTTATCCTATGAAAAGCCTGTCATGATCACAACACTGGTGCCAACCTAAGAGGAAAGTTTTGGTTCAGTAGAGAAGCCAAAGTCCATGCCACCATTTCACAGAGTAATCTACCACATTCTGTTAAGGTCTATCGCTTGTAAAAGATTAGGGGTAAACAAGTTTATCTCTGAAGACTTGAGGCTTCTGACTACCTTAATCAAAGGATTCAAATTGGATGTTGCCTCCATCATCTTTGAGAAGATCAAGAACTTAGTCCAGCGGAGTAGAAAAAAGATGGGAAATATCTCATCTATGGAAATGTCATTTCCAAAATGTTAGAAGATTAGAAGATTATGTATTTGGAAGGCAATGAGGTGTTAGGACATGAGGAGATTAACTCTGTGACTCTGAAGAAAATGGAAATTATTAAAGAAGGAGGAGGTGGTGCTCAAACTAAAGATCACTCAATTGCAGCTCATAGTGCTTAAGGCAGATAAGAGCCTTAACCTACTCAAAATGACTTATCTATCCCACCACCATCAAAAGGAGTATATCTTGATTTAGATACTTGATAGAACACATTTGTTACCCACTTTTATTTGTCAATTAGGACCATTTTATTAATTATTTATCACCTTCAAGTGCACACATTGCATTAGATTTGGAACTTTGCCTAAGTTTCTAAGATCAGTGTACTAGGGGCATTTTGGTCCAAAAAATGAACTTTTGAGAAAATGTACAAGAAAAATTGACAAAGTGCATTTTATGTCCAGTTGATGAATGGTGAAATTATATTTTTAAAATTTATTTTAGTTTGGGAGTAATTAAATAAAAAAGTCAACACTTTCTTAAGTGTCTTAGTTTGTCCTAGTTTTTGGTTTGCCTTTGTGTGAAAATTTTTATATAATTTTATGCAGCCTGAAACTTGGTTAATTTAATAAATTCTCCCTTCTAAATATGAATTTAATTCTGGACATTAATTAGATTTTATTATATCATATGCTATTTAATTGAATTATGTGATTTATGTGATATAGGTGGCATGTGACTTGTGCATCAATTGGGCAATTGAGGTCAACACTCCTTGAGGATAATGGCTGATGGTTTGCACGTGAATTATGATTATTTTGAGGGATTAGATCAGCTAAAATGATGTGGATGACACATGGGAAATTAGGCACATATTGGAATCATCTACAAACCAATAGGAAGTTGCCACCTTGCAAGTGTGACAAGGCTCCCATTTACATTTTAATTTCTTTTTCCTTATTTTAATTAAGCTTCAGCTGATGGGAGACACCAAGAAGCACGCCATTTTAAGTCCCAAATGGGATCCAACACATATCTCATTCATCTTCCACATTCTCTCTCTCTTGTTCATAGTGTTCTTCATTTTCTCTCTTTTGTTCTTCATTTTCCAGCATCCTAACCTCCATTTTCAGCCACCAAACCTCCACAAAACTCATACCATTCTTCTCCTCTCTTCATTTTCGTTCCATCCCTTCCATTTTCATAAGGATTGAAGCTCATTTTCATCATTCAAGAGCTATGGAGTTTGGCCTTCACAAGCAATCACTAAGGTTCTTGAAGATGAAGATTGGCTAAGTTTCTTTGTGGAATCCTAGAGAGATGAAGATGGAGGATGAGTCTTGAGCTTCAAATTGTCTAAGTTCTTTTGTTTCCTATCCTCTTCTCTTTTTACTAGATGGTTAGATTCCTTAATCTAGGGTTTAATCATCTTAGCTTATAAATTCTAATTTGAATTTGATGTTGATGTAAAGAGAGAAGATTGTTTCATTTAATTTCTTCCTTGGACAGCCATGACTGAATTTTGCCACTCTTTGTTTGGCACATAATCTTGTGTTTTTCAATTAGTGAATTTCTTGTGTTAATATTGCATAATCTTGTGGTGTTAATGCTTGTGTTGTTAAGTAGCTTAACATAATCTTATGGTTGCTCAATTTATGTGTTTGACCATGGCTGTTGAGAGAGGATTTTGAATGAATCACTTGGCTAATGTCTTCACCAATTGGTTAATTGAACTAGGGACTTTAATCTAAGACCTAGGGAGGTTAGCTAATTAGGTTAATTGGCTTAGGATAATTTTCTTAAGTCATGACAACTTTAGTCAAGAGGAAAGGGAAGCTAAACTTAGCCTAATCATGAGAAGATAATGAGTCCAAAATCAACTAATCTCTAGGGTTCCATTATTGTAAAAAGGGAAGTTCATTTCACTCACTTTCACTAGCATTTTAATTACTTGCACATTAGGTAATTAGTTTAGATAATTAGCTAGGTAACTAAATTCCTACAAACTTTGGTTGATTTATTTCACTAGATAACTTTCAATTAGACTTAAAACCATTCCTTGGGAGATGACCTAGGGTTGGCCCTATATTGCATTAGGGTTAGCTTTAGTGTAATTTTGAGGATAAGCGACTAATTTCCTATCAATACTGTCAAGTGGTTGGATAGGAGGTTTAAGATTCAAGTTGAGCTTTTTACTTTATGTTTTAAGAGACAAGCTAAGGACTTTAATTAGACACTAAAGAAAGCCTTTGAAGAGATTAGAGAAGAATTCAAGGAAGAAATTGGCTTACTAAGAGCTCAAGTTTTGAGTTTGGAAAGTATACCAGCTGGTCCAAGGAACTCATCCGAGCATTATTCTCCTTTTAGGATGGGTACTCCTATTGGTGTCTCTCCACATAAGAATGCTAAAGTAAAGTTTAATAAGGATTTTATGTCAGTGCACACATCCAGCACCTCTACTTCAAAGAAAAGGACTGAGGAAGACATTGCTAGCGACCTACAAGTACCCTCTAAGATTGGAAATTTAAGGGTTGGACTAGTTTCCTCTACTAATTCTGAATTGCTATGTTTAAAGATAGTTCAAAAGAGCAAAGACACATGCTTTAGACATTAACAAGCTTGCACTACTTGTGGCCAAGATTGCTAGAGAATATATTGAGATCTCTGATAATGAGGAAGAATTAAAGTCTGGACAGTCACCTCCACCTTCTACTCCATTCTTCTCTAGGATCAACTACACAAAGGCCTTTTAAGACTTAATCAGGAGAAATCCTGATTTTGTATTGTCTCCTCAACCACTCACTGCCATTTTGGAATCTGGTGTAGTTTTTAAGCCTCCACCCAGGCTTAAGAATAGACCAGTATGAATTGAAAGTAGTACTTTTTCTTCCTAAATGCCTTCCTCCAACCTTTTTGTCCTTGTTGATCTATCCAAGCCTTCTACTGATTGTAGCATCTCAAATTTCTAATCCTGCATTAATGATTGATTAGTAGATGAATTAGTGATTTAATATGGGATTAGGAATCTTAATAGTGAAGTGTTATTTTGACCTATTAGGATGTTATATGAACAGATACCAATGGAAGAGCAGAGTTTCAAAGTAGAGCATGTGAGCACAGTGAGGATTTCCTTAACTTTGCCATGCACCGCGGCGGGGGGTTAAATGCATTGCGGTGCATGGTGTAAAAATTTGATTAATAGGGCATGTGCAACTCATGAAATAAAAGGGGAGAATGTGAGCAAGTCATTCTACCATGGAGAAGAGCAGGGGATGTGTTAGGGAAAGCATAATTAGGAGCAAAAATGGTGTTTCCAACCTATTACTTATCAGGTAAGTCATGTACTGCCTTAACCTCTAATTCTAGCCTATTTTTTCTTAGTTTTAAATAGTGAGAAATTAAATTTGGGAGTTTTAAGGAGTTAATTTCTTACCTTGTAGTAATAGAAAGTTTCTTCAAAACTAAACTAGTATTTTGTGACTGGTTTGAGTTGAAATGATAAAGTTTTAAAGTTTAAGCAAGATTTGCCCTAATCTAAAGAGAGAGTAGTGAGAGAAATTTAGCTAGAAAAGATTAAAGTGTGAAATGAGAGGTAATCAGTGGTAATACGTGTAATTAAGTGTGAATTATGGAATTGATAGTGGTTGGGTGCTTAAATTGATAATTGACACTTTTGTCAATAGTAAAATTGACTTTGGGTTGCCTTTTGTGTAGATTCTAGTGTGTGATGCACAAATTATGAAAAAGGAGCTTGAATAGGGTTGTTAGAACACGAGTAATCCTTTTTAGTAAACAAAAAAGTTGAGGTAACTATATAATTTGTTATGTTTGTTAACTATTATAACTATGAAAAAAGTAATTATATAATTGTAGCTTTGGTTGATTTCTATCCATGATTTTTTATTGAAATGGTTTTAGCATGTACAATGGTTTGTTAAATGAGATTTGAAAGGTTATTTGATTTTAAATGATATATATATATATATATATATATGTTATGACGTTATTTGTTATAGAAATGTGGATGAGTAGTAATAATTGTGAAATAGCATGATCATAGGGGGTGGGAGTTCACCCAAAATATGTAGGGATGTGTGTGTGTAGAGATATGTGAGTGAAAAATTCATATAGTCAAGCTGGCACCATTGGACATTTGGTGCAGCATTATATAGGCTAGTACTATGGGTAATCTAGTATAGCATATTATGGGATTGTTACCATAAGACATCCGGGCTGTCTGACAACTCCCTAGTGCCTATTAGGGTGTGCAATAGGGAATTAGTTGCTTATCCTCAAAATTAAACTAAAGGTAACCCTAATGCAATATATGGTCAATTCTAGGTCATCTCTCAAGGAATGGTTTTAGTCTAATTAAAAGTTATCTAATGGAATAAATCACCTAAAGTTGTAGGAATTTAGTTATCTAATTATCTAAACTAATTACATAATGATTAAAACAATAAATAAAGTGAGTGAAATGTACTCCCCTTTTCACAAGAGTGGAACCCTAGAGATTAGTTGATTTTGGACTCATTATCTTCTCATTTAGCTTCCCTTTTTTCTTGACTAAAGCTGTCATAACTTAAGAAAATTATCTTAAGCCAATTTAACCTACTAAGCTAACCTCCCTAGGTCTTAGATTAAAGTCCCTAGTTCAATTAACTAATTGGTGAACAAATTAGCCAAGTGATTCACTCAAAATCCTCCCTTAACAACCATGGTCAAACAGATAAATTGAGCAACCACAAGATTATGTCAAGATACTTAACAACACAAGCATTAACACCACAAGATTATGCAATATTAACACAAGTAATTCACTAATTAAAAAACACAAGATTATGTGCCAAACAAAGAGTGGAAAAATTTAGTCATGACTGTCTAAGGAAGAAATTAAATAAAATAATCCTCTCTCTTTATGGCAATATCAAATTCAAATTAGAATTTATAAGCTAAGGTGATTAAACCCTAGATTAAGGAATCTAACCATCTAGTAAAAAGAGAAGAGGATAGGAAACAAAAGAACTTAGCCAATTTGAAGCTCAAGACTCATCCTCTATCTTCATCTCTCTAGGATTCTATCAAAGAAATTATATCATATTCAAGAACCCTAGTGATTGTTTGTGAAGGCCAAACTCCATAGCTTTTGAATGATGGAAATGAGCTTCAATCCTTGTGAAAATAGAAGGGTTAGGATGAAATTGAAGAGAGGAGAAGAATGGTGTGAGTTTTGTAGAGGTTTGGTGGCTAAAAATGGAAGTTAGGGTGCTGGAAAATGAAGAACACTATGAACAAGAGAGAGAAAATGTGGAAGATGAATGAAATAAGTGTTGGATCAGATTTAAGGGGCAAAATTGCGTGCTTATTCTATTTCCCATCAGCTGAAGGCTTAATTAAAAAATAAGAAAAGAAATTAAAATGGAAATGGGAGCCTTGTCACACTTGCAAGGTGGTAACCTCCTATTGGTTTGTAGATGATTCCAATGTATGTGTAATTTCTCATGTGTCATCCACATTATTTAAGCTGATTTAATATCCCAAAAATAGCATAAATCACATGCAAATGTTCATCCATTGACCTCAAGGAGTGTTGACTTCAATTGCCCAATTGATGCACAAGTCATATACCACCTATGTCACATAAATCACATAATTCAATTAAATGGCATGTAATATAATAAAATCTAATTAATGTCCAGAATTAAATTCATAATTAGAAAGGAGAATTTATTAAATTAATCAAGTTTTAGGCTGCAAAAAATTATATAAAAATTTTCACATAAAGGCAAACTGAAAACTAGGTCAAACTAATACACTTAAGAAAATGTTGACTTTTTTATTTAATTACTTCCAAACTAAAATAAATTTTAAAAATATAATTTCACCACTCATCAACTGGACATAAAATTCACTTTTTCAATTTTTCTTGTACATTTTCTCAAAAGTTTAATTTTTAGACCAAAATACCCCTAGTACATTAAACCTAGAAACTTAGGCAAAATTTTAAATCTAATGTAATGTGTGCACTTGAAGGTGATAAATAATTAATAAAAGGATCTTAATTGACAAATAAAAGTTGGTAACAAATATGTTTTATTAGTGTGGTTATGAGTCAATAAAGCCACTATCACAAGTATGTGAAGAGTGAAGCCATAGTCCGTAGGTAGGTTAGATTACTTTTGGCCTGGTGTTTTTACCACTGAAAGTGTACTCGAGACAACAAGTAATTGATCCAGGAGAGCCTATGGTTTCGTGTCAAGTAATATTGGAGGTTTGGTGGCTAGATGACCATGCTAGTATTTAATTGTGTGAAAATCTGTGGAAGGATGAAATTTCTTCATATGTTGATATATAATTGATATTATTATGGTTTCACTACTTTAACATAGTTATTTATGGTAATAAGCATTTGATGAACTATATTGGTTATGAAGATTTTTATCTCACCCATGGTTATTTATTTTTTTCAAGTTCTAGTACTAGTGGGTCGAAGGAAAAAGACATTGGCTGCGTAGAGATCCCTTACTAAGCCTTTGTAAGGTTCTGGTGTAATGAAGTTGTTGTTATTAGTCTTGAATGTGTATAAGTTGCCACAAGATTCATACATGTGCATAAAGTTATATTTGTGGTATGTTTGATGATTTTGAGCTCCCTACCCTTTGTATATCTGTGAATGATGAAATGATTGGATGGGCTAGTGGATGAATGTCTATATGTGTGAATATGTGATGTGTGAAGTGGATGGATAGTGATTTAGCCATATAAGAGATTAAAGAATAAGAAATATGATTTGGCTTAAAGTGTGAAATGGGCATTTTATAGGCCAAATGTGTGTATGTGTGATATATTGTGTATGTGTATGGTCAATCAGGTGTGTATTGTCCATTTGGACGTGGTTAAGGCCCAAAAAGTAGCTAATGACAATTGGTTTCGAATTGAGACACTTAAGTGGCAAGATTTTAGTATAAAACGATCAAAATGCACATGTTGTCCAATTTTTGATAGAAATATTGGATTGAGATAAAACTAGTGTCATTAGTTAGATTTCAAAACAAGCTTCATTTGGGCGCTTGAACTATCTCAATTGGACATCGAATATGGAAATAAAGCGCATTTGAAGTTCACCTCAGAAACTATCTTTTGATAGCAATTTCAAGTGTGCGCGCCACAGCACATGTACCTGTTTGTTGCAGTGCATGACACAAAGGGAGTAGCGTGGCCTCTACGCCACATGTTGTGGCGCATGTGACATGAGTTGTGATGCATGATGCCAAATTTGACAAAATTTTTTCTACATTACACATGTTTTCTTTATATTTAATGCACAAAGATTTATTGCTTTCACTATGCGTAACATTTTATGATTCAAGAAATTTGTAAATGATTTCCTAGATGTATTTTATTAGGATCTCAAAATTTTTAAAGTTTTCAAAGTGAATGATTTTGAAGTAAAAGGCATTACACAGATGACAAAAGGGGGGAGAAGAGTAAGGATGCAAAGTCAAAAAACAAGACAAACAGCAAGGTTCATAGTAAGATTTAAAATAATGGGTCAGACAAGCATGTTATTGAAGATTCAAGAAGTCACAAGTATAAGGGTCAACCTGTTGTGAGAAGACCAAGAAGTACCTTGCCTAGACTTAGCAGATTCAGAGCAAAGCCCTCAAAGACTTCTAAGCCTCAACCTTCATCTAAAACATTTGAATGTCAATCCTCTCAACCCTCTGAAACACCCAAACTTTCATCTCCCACTACCAAGAAATTCCATGAGTTAATGGATTTCTTTAGTACTATCTTTAAGAAGTGAATTGAGTAGTTGTTTGAGTGTTTACTTGTTTATCTAATTAAACTTTCTCTGATAATTTGTAACATCTTTTGAATATATATATATATATATAATGTGCATTTTTTCTATTTTAATTTGTATTTATCTCTTTTAAGAAGTAGAGACTAAAGTCTCTCTGAGAACTAACACTTTGTATCTAAGTTTTGTCATCATCAAAAAGGGAGAGAAATGTTGAACCCTAGTTTTGATGATTATAAAATAAAGAGAAGTTTTGTGTGTTTTAGGCCTTCTTAACTAAAAACCAAGTTAATTGGCTTAACATTAAATCTAACTAAGTGAGAGCTTATACATAACAAAAGGTATGCTATCTTGTTAGTTGAAAATTTGACATAACTATAATCTTTGTGCTTGAAGCTGTCTTGTTCAAAAGTATGTCTAAGTATTGATAATACTGGTACTAGAAGCCTTAACATTGGTGTTACTTCTGTTATCTTTACTATTCTATTGTTTTGTGTTTCTTATAACATCGATCCTACTTATTGTAACACTGGTGTTATTCCTTTAAACTTGTGCAATTGAGTCTCTCTTATTCAAATCATTTTCCTTACACTAGTATTATTTTTTAAACATCGATATTATTCTTCATTAATCTTTGGTTGAATCAAGACAAAACTTGTGTCACTTAGATGGAACTTGTACTAGGTTTTGTCCAAGTTTGTTCAACACCTGTGCTAACACCTCAACATTGGTACTATCCTTTCTTCTGTGCTATGAAGAGATTTGATTAATATGTTACTTTGATGTTATTTCCTTTTAACACTGGTGCTGAACAATCTTTTCAGAAATATTCTAATTCTTCAAAAAATATTAAAAATCTTCATCTTTTACGCATTAAATTACACCGATACTATAAGAACAACACCTTGTTGAACCCTGGTTTTCATGATAACAAAATAAAGAGAAGTTTTGGCCATTTTAGACTTTTTTAACTAAAATAATTGGCTTAACATTAAAACTGACTAAGAGAGAGCTTATACAAATAGAAGGTATGCTATCTTGTTAGTTAAGTATTTGACTAACTATAATCTTTTGTACTTGAAGTTGTCTTATTCAAAAATATTTCTAAGTGTTGATAACACAAGTATTGGATGTCTTAACAATAGTGTTACCTCTATTATCTTCAATTTTCTATTGATTCATGGCTCATATAACACCAGTTCTACTCATTCTAACACCAGTGTCACCTTTTTAAAACTTGTGCAATTGAGTTTCTCTTACTCAAACATTTTTTCTTACACTGGTATTATCTTTTCAACATCAATCTTATTCTTTATTTATCTTTGGTTGAAATATGTCAACACCTGTGTTATTTAGTTAGCACCTATACTAAGTTTTGTTCAACTTTGTGCAACACCTATGCTATCACATCAACACTAGTACTGTCCTTTCTTCTGTCCTACGAAGAGATTTAATTGATAGTTACTTTGGTGTTATTTCCTTTTAACACCGATGCTAAATAATCATTTCAAAAATATTCTAGTTCTTTCAAAAATATCAAAAATCTTCATCTTTTATGTATTGAATTACACTAGTACCACAAGGACCATATATGTGCTACAACATTCCTTCTGTGTCTGATCTTCACAGTAATACCGATGCAAAAACATAGTAAGACCAATACTACTGTGAATCTTTATGCTTTGTCTTTCTTATCTCTTCTAAAGGTCATCAAAACTCATATTTTAATCCTTCTTTTCATCCAAAATCAATTGTGTTCACTCTATATCTTTACCAACTGATATTTAAACACAATTATTTCCTTGAAATTCTTCTAGTTGCTCATGTTTGATTTGGTCACCGAGCTTGCTTTCTGTTATACCAAACTGTATAAGCTTCAACCATTTTTGTAAGAAGCATTTATTGATTCTAGCCGTTACTGTATAAAAGAGGAAGTCTCTGGCATAAAGCACTGTTCTATTGGCTAATCCATCGAAAAACCTCTAAGAAGCTTGAATATTCAAAAAAACTCAAAGCTAGAAGGAAACGATCACAAGCAACCTCCAACAAAAAAATTTATGAGTTTAACAAATTATTTATGATCCTGAACTATAAATAGACTCATTTATGAAACCTAAAGAAGAAGAGGAACAATGAGAACAACAAGAACATTTTACATTTATTTTAAGCATCAAAGTTTACCTACCTTCTATGTATCATTTATTGATAGAGAGCTTCATTCATATTATATATCTACTCTAAATGAGAGTTTAAAAGTAGTAGTAGTTCATTCTTGAACTTACTCTATTTATCCTTGTTTTACATTTTCAAAATAGAGGAACTTAAGCTTGGGTAACTTAAGGAGATTTATCATTGTAAGGGGGAGAGTTTCAGACTTATTGAGAAGTTTGTTTACATAGTATGGAAACCAAGAGCCCAGATTAATCTAGGTAATATAGTTGGAAATCTTAGGAGATTCTTAGGGACTAGTGTAGACTCAAGTAGTAGGAGTTGAACGAAGATAAATCACCTGTGTCAAGCTCTACTCATCAAACTCTTGTGATTAGTGATTTAAGTTTTCAATTAACCCAATTCACCCCCTCTTGGGGTATTTACAATTCGCATTAGAGCTTGGTTACTCATTCTTGACTTAACTATCTAAGTAAAGATCCTACTAATGGCTAATTTTGCAGTTAACAATCTCAGAGAAGGTATATTAATAACGGGGCCTCCTCCTGCATTCAAGGGAGAAGACTATCCCTTTTGGAAAAGCAGAATGATGATGTATCTTAAAGCTTAAGAGATTGAGATGTTGGACATCATTACCAGAGGTCTATAGGTCCCTATGATCCTTGGAGATGATGGCCTGATGAGATAAAAAACTAGAGAAGAATGGAATGATGATGACAAAAGAAGATTGAATCTCAATGCCAAGGTAAAAATTATAATTACTTGTACTCTCAATAGAATAAAATATTATCATGTTAGTCACTGTGCTACTGTGAAAGAAATGTAGGATGCCTTAAGACAAGCTCATGAAGGAACTAATGGTGTTAAGGAAAACAAGAAGAGTAGTGTCATTCATGAATATAAGACATTCAAGATGAAGGATAGAGAAGCAGTCAAAGACATGCAAGTATGTTTTACTCATATTATCAATCATTTGATAAATTTGGGCAAAACTTACCCTCAAGCTGAACAAGTCAAAAAAAAATCCTCAAGAGTCTTTTAATGGAATGGCAACCTAAAATCACTACTATTACTGAGGTACAAGGAGTATTAATGAGTTTGGTAGCTGTACTCTACAAAAGCCTTGAAGAACATGAATCAACCTTGCTCCAATACAAGGAAGATATAGGCAAAAAGAAGAAAGGCATAACCCTGAAAGTTGATGAAGATGAATCAAAAGCAGAGTCTAACGAAGATGAAGAATTTGGCATGATGGTCAGACAATTCAAAATATTTTATCAAGGAAAGAAGACTTCAAAAAAGGATCTTCAAGTAATAAAAAAGATCAAAAGGAGCCACTAACAAATTATCAATAGGAATTAGATATAATCCTATCACTGATACTTCTCAAAAGAAGCTTAAAAAGGAAGCCAAATACTATCATAGCTACTTTAAAACTTCTATGCATTCTTCCAGTCCATTTATTACTTGCTCATATTGTAACAAGAGATGGCATCATATCAAATCTTGCCTACATAAGAAGAATGGCATTGGAAGCTCCTTAAAATAGGTTCCTAAAAATAGCAATATTTTTAAGAAACCAACTAACGAGAAAGGACCCATCAAGAATTGGTATCTAAAATGAAATAATCTTTATTTGCAAGTATGCCTCACTATCTCTAAGAAGAACAAATGGTATATAGATAGTGGGTGCTCCAAACATATGATCGAAGATTTAAATCAAGGGAGAATGACAATTAAGGACCCCCTAAGAACATTAATCCCAATTAGGGACCCTGAAAAATAGAAATCCCAATTGAAGACCATGGTCTTTAATTGGGATAAAAAAACAAACTGAGTTTGCAAAACTGCCCCCTCACTAAACATTGAAAGGTAACAAGAAAGAAGCTCATATCTTGTATTCTGTTTTCTAGTTTTTCGGTAGGAAAAGTACTGATGGGATGTGCTCTCGTGTGCTGAAAATATTAGGGAAAAATTAGTAGATTGCATAATCATCTTCTAATAGGTAATTATATGCATTGCTTTTTTTACATTTCATCCTTTGCCAAGCAGGCAAGGGAAATCTGCATCTTCTTCTTCCATTTCTCTTCTATTGACTCTGTTTTCTTCTTTTACACACGTCCTCTGTCATGCACGCACACAAAGAAGTTTTAGTCTTTGCAACTGCTGTCTTGCATCATTTCTCTTTGTTTTATACCTATGGAAAAAAGTAATCTTCTTAATAATTAATAGACTATATATATAGACATGCGCAAGAAATAATTTCCAAGAACGACACAATTAAAAAAGTTAAGGAGTGAAGAACAAGAAAAATGTAACATGGATGTTGAATTTTTCTGATCTGTGTTGAAAAGTGCATGAATGTTGAAAAACGTAACATGGATGCTGAATTTATATAGTCAATGTTAGGATTATGGAATAGATAGTTGTGAAATACTAAATTTGTATGTTGCTTGTAGTTGTTCCAAGTTTATTTCCCATATGGCAAGTACTTCAGCAAAAAAAGTATTTTGTTATCTTCATGTTGATGGACATTTTGTAAAAGATTCATAAGGGAAGATGATCTATGAAGGTGGGAGATTAATTTCTAAATTGATTAGAGAAGGCATAAATCATGAAGAGCTGTTAAGGATGGTGTCATTAATGATAGGAGTTGAAAGTACTGTAGCTGACTTGAAATTTACAATCAAGTTTAGTAAAAACACATACATAGATCTGTTAGACGATGAGGGAGTACACTTGATAAAGTATAATAATGAGTCAGCACATGTGTATGTTGAGATAAATAATAATGAAATAAAGGGAGCAATGGATAATTCGATGGAGTAAGTTGTTGTTCTTAGTTATTTGTGTGTTTAATTAGTTTAATCACCATTTATATTGACCTGTGAGTAATTGTGAATGTAGGATGGAGGATTTGCTAACATGGTCACTGCCAGGATCTCCTAGTAGGCAAGAGCTTGAAAGTATATCACCCTCTTTACCATGTTCAACACAAAATGGTCTTGCACCACTGCTTGAGGTTAATTCGATAAAATGGAAGGATTTATTTATGGGTATTGGCCAGACATTTGATGATGCAATTGTATTCAGAAAAGCACTATATAAATATAGCCTTACTTAAAGGTTTGGTTACATATTTATGAGAAACAGCCCTAAGAAGATGATTGTTAAATGCAATATTGATGGTTGTAAGTAGAAGATATCAACTTATGCTCTTAGGAAGACAACCTTTATATTGTGTGTGAAAAAATTCCACAATGAACACATGCATTCTGCTTAAGACAACCTCCTATTAAAGCAAA
Source organism: Prosopis cineraria (assembly GCF_029017545.1). Classification (NCBI taxonomy): domain Eukaryota; kingdom Viridiplantae; phylum Streptophyta; class Magnoliopsida; order Fabales; family Fabaceae; genus Prosopis; species Prosopis cineraria. The sequence continues at coordinate 15,376,759 of NW_026555345.1, forward strand.
AGGTAACTCAAGATTGATATCATCAATCATCATTGATGCTATGAGGGGGAATGTGAAGGAAACTTCAAATGAGATTAGACAAGACCTCTACAAAGAGTATGGGTTAAATCTTACATATTGGCAAGCTTTGAGAGGAACAGATATAGCATTGGAGGAAATACATGGGCTTCCACAACAATCATACATGTTGATCCTATGGCTTTATGAGAAATTAAAGGAGATAGACCCAGACACAGTTGCAAAGTGGGTTGCCTCGACAAATTATAGATTTGATAGACTTTTTATTGCATATAGATGCTGTATCAAAGGGTTTCTCTAAGGTGCTTGTCCAATTTTGTTTATTGATGGAAGTAATTTGAGTGGTCCATATAAGGGGACTTTGCTAGTAGCTTCTGCAATTGATGCAAATAATGACTTATTTCCTTTAGCTTATATAATAGTGGGTGGAGAAACATATGATAATTGGGCTTGGTTTCTTGAAAATGTGAGAGAGATCACACACCAAGTTCAATTGACCATAGTGTCAAACAGGCATAATCCTATTGTTAGTGCAGTGCATGCAATATTTGATGGCAATTGACATTCTTTTTGTTATCATCATGTCAAAGAAAATTACAGCTCCAAATTTACAAAAATTAATAGAGGCATGCAAAGGATTGATGGGATGACCATGGAAGATGCATTTAAGTTATTGGATAATATTGCATATATAAGGTTGGAAATAGAATTTCATGTTGCTATGGGTCGTTTGATGGTTTTCTCCCCACAGTTGGCAAGATGATTAGAAATAAATAGGGACATAGATCGTTGGGCCTTAGCAAGATTTCCATATAAAAGATGGGACAACATAACAACAAACTATGTTGAATCTTTCAATGCTTGGCTAGTGAAAAAGAAAAAAGAAAACATCATATATGTGTATTGATAAATGAGCACTGAGCAAAATTAGTAAGGAAGCTATATAATAGCAAGATAGAAATGGCGAATTGGTCAAATGGAGTTGGACCACGTTTTGAAGCGAAGTTGAGAGAGAATGTATTGAGAGCTAAAGTTATGGTGGCTGAATATTATAGTGTGAATATGATACTAGTGAAGGTAGGAAACAATGACTTGAGAGTAAATCTAACATTGTGAGAATGCTCTTGTCAAGAATGGCAAATGGTAGGAATTCCTTATGCACACGCATATGCAAAAATAAAATTAGTTCATGGTAATGTGTATTCATATATTAAAGAATGCTACACTATTCATGCACAAGAAAAATTTACATCTCCACAATGACTCTAGTGGAAACCATTAACATGCCTCAATTGACCGAGCTACATTATGAAGTTTATGAAAAGAATACCTTTTTGAAACCACCACTGACTACAAGTCCCCCAAGGCGACCACCTACCAAGCGAAGAGAGTCACAGTTTTCAAAATAAAAAAGTGTATCATTGCTCAAGATGTAATCAAGCTGAACATACCAAAAATAGATGTAGGAATCCCAATCCAATGTAAGGATTAAAAGGGGTTGAAAACCATATGCATATTAGTTAGTTTAAAATTGAAATGCATATAGTTTTCATTTATTTTGTGCATTTTGCTGTTGAATAACCTTTTGTACGGACACCCACCTCATATTGTTTTTGTACTTCTAGAGGTGATAGGTTATGTAAATGGGATTGCAATCTATGTTATTTTTTAGTAAGCAGACTGCATAGGTACCATTTAGGTAGATGGAATATTTTTTGTGTAAAAAGGGATGTAAATATGGTGTACATGTATTGAAATCAATGTAATATAAATCTAATAAAAATTTCAGGTCTAAATTTGTACGAGTAAAAATACTGTCATGGCATAAGACTACTAAATTCACTAATGTAGCATAGGGATATTGCTAATGTAACTATTGATAACATAGAACCTCACTTAGGATTAAATTTTTCTGTAGTATTTTAGATATTTAAGAGACTTGTTAGATAATGGGATCCAATAAAATTGGTCGGCAATTTCATATCTGAAGCAAGAGAAATTCCTACCATATGTTGTGAAATGAATAACCCACTTGGGTGTCATTGTTTATCAAAAGATACCTATCAGAAATCGAGATCCGGTAACCTTACCTGAGAATTCCCTAACTTGAGTTGGAAATGTAGCTACATGTAATGTGAAATGTCCTAACATGACCTAGGAACTCTTTTTTTAAGGTAAGTCTTGCCATAGATTGGGTTCCAAAAACCTTAATTGGGAATTACCTAACCTACCTTGGAAAAATAATAACGTATGTTGTGAACGTGCCTAAAGTAACTTGGGAATTCATTGTTAAAGGATAAGTCTTGCTACAAGTTGGGTTCAAACAAAGTCACTTAGGAATGTCCTAACCTAACTTGGGAAAAAGGTGAACGTATGTTTTGAAAGAGCCTAATATGACTTGAGAATTGACTGCATAAGGATAAGCCATTTGGCACAAGTTTTGTTCCAGCAACCTCACTTGAGAATTTAGTAACATAAGTTGGAAAAGTAACTAACATATGTTTTCAAATTCCTAATATGACTTGGGAATATATTATTTGATGAAAACTAATGTGGCACAAGTTGGGTTCCAGCAAAATCTCTTGCGAATGTCCTAACCTAACTCGAGAAAAAGCTGAACATATGTTTTGAAAAAGCCTAATGTGAATTAGGAATTCATTGTTTAAGGATAAGCCACTAGGCACAATTTGTGTTCCACCAACCTCAGTTAGAAATTCCATAACATATGTTGTGGAAAAATCAAACGTTGGTTTTGAAAGTAACGTGAGTCAATGAACATTAACAACGGTTTATCAAATTTCTTGTAAATGTAGTCAAAGTTTTTTTTTGAATTAATTGATATATCATATACAAGAAGCCACAGAAAAATACTTAATTACATAAAGGTGTAATTTACATATCACAAATGTCTACACTACGATTTCAATCTTTTAGATCCTACATGCCCAGCATTCGAAATGGACGTCATGACTTGAGAGCCCACTCTGTTGTGTGGATGAGTCACTAGTCAATACAATACCTCACTTTTCATTTCACTCAATTATTCCTACACAATCAGATAAAGTCAACTCACAAGACACAAAATTGTCACACAAAAGAATTATATCTTAACTTTAACATTTGTTCCTACCATTGTTAGAGGAGGCATAGTAAGGCCGCCCCATTCCTCTCATGTAATATTATTCCACTGTCTAAGGCAAAAGATGACATACATTCCACAATCAGATCTATATAAAATATGAAATCTATCAACACATAGTTGGGAAATATACACTTAATTATATGTACACAATTTTAACTTTTTTACTCATGTCATTGGTTACTGTTCCATAGGCACCACTTTCAACTCTAGGTCATAATTGTCATCAACAAGTTTAGGTTTCAATTTCATTCATATTTCTGCAAACTTGCTTTTTTGAGAATAATAACAAAGTGAATGAGAAGCTTTCACCAATAAAATTTTATATATCATTATATGGGAAAAGGCATACCATAAAATATGCCATTTTTTCCTTCTCTTTTGGTAACAGAACTTCCTTTGCTTTCTTTATATTCTTCTTTGATTCTTTATTAGATTGTAGCATCGAGTCTAGCACATACATTATGGCTGTTTTTGGCTCCACAACATAGCAAAACCAATGCAATGCAAACTCTTATGTTATACCCGATGTTAGTTGGCATGTGATAGGAAATTAGTCGCTTATCCTCAAAATTAAACTAAAGTTATCCCTAACGCAATATAGGGCCAACCCTAGGTTATCTCCCAAGGAATGATTTTAAGTCTAATTTAAAAGTTATCTAGTAAAATAAATCACCTAAAGTTTAAAGTTGATTAACTAATTGCTAATCTAATAATCTAGTAAATTAAGTTAGAAAACTAATTCTAATTATGAATGGAATGGACTTCCCTTTTAATGTAGGAACCCTAGGGTATTGCTAATGGAAGAATCCTAGCCTCTAATTAATTATGGCAGCTCACTCAACTCCTCTTCCTTAGCTGAAAAATATATTTACTTAAGACAACTATCTTAAGTATTACAAGCCCCTTAAGTAACCTTACTAGCTTAGCTCAAGAATTAGCCAAGTGTTTAGTTAAAATTCATTCCTAATTGCCACTAGCCAAAGCTGTACCTAAGTTCAAAACTATGAAAACTCAAGCAACTCATCAAGTATTCACCACACAATTACATGCTTGGCTAATACAAGATATTCACTAAATGAAATCACATATTACAATGCAAAATCACTAAGTGGCAGAAATTTCCAGCAACAAAAGGAAGTGAAATTCAAGTCAATAATCTTGTTTCAATACTAACAATTACAACTAACAATGAAACTAAAGTCAAATTAAACCACAATCAACAATAGTCATAGTATTCTAATGGAATTGAAACAAGATGAAGAAATAGTTGAGCTTAGCCAAATGAAGACTTCAAAACTCCTCTTCCATCAACTCCTCCCTAGGATTCCATGGAGAATTTAGCTAGAAAACATCAAAACCATCTTACTTCTCCAAGAACTAGACATAGCCAAGTAGAGCTCCATAGAAATGGTGGAATCAAGCTTTAAATCTCCTTGCAAGTAGTAGGGATAGGTTGATCTAAGTAAGAGGAATGGAATGGTTGTGGTTTTATGGAGGTTTGATGGCTGAATGTGGAATTATGGGTGCTAGAAAAATGAAGAAAGTATAGAGAAGGTGGAGAAAAATGAAGAACAAGATGAACTAGAGAGAGAAAATGTGGAAGATGAATGAATGAGTGTTTGATTTGATTTGATTTGATGGGGTAAATAGTGTGCTCCCCCTTGTTTCCTATTAGCTGAAGGATTAATTAAAAAATAAGAAAATAAATTAAAATGAAAATGGGAGCCTTATCACACTTGCAAGGTGGCAACATCCTATTAGTTTGTAGATGATTCCATTATGTGTGTAATTTCTCATATGTCATCCACATCATTTAAGCTAACTTAATATCCCAAAAATATCATAAAGTATGTGCAAATTCTCTACCATTGACCTCAAGGTGTGTTGACTTCAATTGCCTAATTGATGCATAAGTCACATGCCACCTATGTCACATAAATCACATAATTGAATTAAATAGCATGTGATATAATAAAATTTAATTAATGTCCAAAATTATATTCATAATTAGAAGGGAGAGTTTATTAAATTAACCAAGTTTTAGGCTATATAAAATTATATAAAAATTTTCACATAAAGGCAAACCGAAAACTAGGTTAAACTAAGACACTTAAGAAAGTGTTAACTTTTTTATTTAATTACTCCCAAAATAAAATGAATTTTAAAAATATAATTTTACCACTCATCAACTAGATATAAAATGCACTTTGTCAATTTTTCTTGTACATTTTCTCAAAAGTTCATTTTGTGGACCAAAATGCCCCTATTGCATTAAACCTAGAAACTTAGGCAAAATTTCAAATCTAATGCAATGTGTGCGCTTGAAGGTGATAAATCATTAATAAAAAGGTCATAATTGACAAATAAAAGTGGGTAATAAATGTGTTCTATTAGCATGAAGTCCTTCAAATGGCTATCCAAGTCCCATCTTTTTTGTTGGTGGATTATGGTTCCCTGAAATAAAGAATGTAACACTTGTAACTTGTAAGCATTTAATAAAACAAAGGAATTAAACCATAAGACAAACCATAAAATCTGGATCAAAAATGTGTCATCATGCAACTTGATCCTTTTCTTTTTACTCATTCACCAAAAGTTTTCCAATTAATGTAACAACCTATATAAAAAAATTATAGTTACATTAAAATTTTACTATAACTTAATCTATTTTAACTAACACACTTGCTCACCAAACTACTGATCCATTGTCTAGGACCTAGATACTTGCATTCATATCTTGTCAGATAATACTGCTGAATCTCCACAATTTTCTTGTTAGAGAAAACAAAATCATATCAACCAATCGATTATGAACATATTAACTAGTAAGGTCGAATGTGATACTCATGTCCCTCATTTGTTGCAATAGACTTTGTACAGTATTGATAAACTTCTTTCTCTATGCATTGTCCTCTTTCTTCACGTCCTCTTTTTGTCTTCCCTCTATCATCCAAAAAGGGTGAACGAATAGTGCTAACTATTTATCATGGTAACCTTCTTAGTGTCATTTCACCCTTAGAATCTTGTTTTCTAATTGGCTTTTCTACTTCTTGTGCACCTGATTCTCCCTCCTTTTCATTTTTATCTCCTTCTGCTTGTCCTTCCTCTTCTTCTTTTTCATCTTCTCTGGATCCCCCTTCCTCTTCATGTTCATCTCCTGCTTATCCTTCCTCTTCCTCCTTCTCAGCTTCTCCGAATTCTCCTTCCTCTTCATTTTCATCTCCTATCTCTTCTCTTTCCTCTTCTTTATCATCATATTCTAACTCTTCTTCCTCTTCCTCTTCACCATCATGCTTTTGAACAACTTCCTCTCCTCTTCTTTTACCTTAAAGCTTGAGGAGTCTTTATGCAATTTCACGTGTAAAGGTTACAATATCTCTGTATACCTCTTTTATGTCCTACACCATACAAAATATCATATGTTTAAATTTATATAAAAAATAACTTTGCTAATTAACAACTATCATTTTACCCTTACTGGATCATAAAATTAATTCATTTCTGGAAGCTCTACTGAGAAGCTATCATGTCCTCGAAAAGGGTGATATAAAATGCCATGATCACTTGCCTTCTTGAGTTGAACTCATGCTATCACTCTCTCCTCTGTCCAATGTTCCATAGCATCTTCTTGCGATGACACCTCAATTGTTGGCCCTAATGGAAACATTTGAAAGTAGAAAATCTGCATATTTAATCTATATCATATAACTCACGGAATTTTCCAAAATAATTAACTTATAACAAATTATATTTTAATTCATCCACACACCGCAAGAAGAAATAAGCATCCTTCAACAGTTCTTTTGTGCCCATCCTTCTTCTCCCATGCTTTATATTCAACTATCTCCTTTCTAAGCTCAGATAGTATAAAGGATGACCAATTATAACATATAGTTCCCAAATTTAATCCGGACATGACCTTTAATAGTTTATCACTTATTTTGGAACTCAAACTTGGACAAAGAAAATTTCTTAAGCAATAGAGAATGAAGAAAAACCCAAATTTATCATTTTCTTTCCGTGAGAGTATCCTGTCCTTTGTTACATTATAGGATACTTTTTTAAAGTCCTTGTTTAAGGACTTTAATTTATTCTTATCCCCATTCATATCAACCATCTTCCCATCATTAGGTAAGCCAAGTAAGGCATGAATTGCTTTGCCATTAATGACTTTCCTTTGACCTATAATGAAAAGGGATGACGTAAGAGGATCAAATGCCTTCATCACTTCATTACATAAATCTCTAGGCAACTTGTAACATTTAATATTTAAAAACTTACCACAACCTATTCTATTAACCCTATCCCTCAAAGATTTTTGCTTTTTGATATAATCAAAAACTTCTTTCATCTTTGTCGGAGAACACCTTGTATCAAATGGAATCTGTCCAAGAAAAATAAGTCAACACCATTACTTGAATTCATCACATTTTTCATGCTTGATGTCAAAAACAACATACCTCGTAAGCTTTTACACCAACGTTTTCCTCCTTAGCCAGACGCTTATAATGATCTTTTATTCTGATGACAACTTTTTTCATACTGCAACTACTTCTGCGTTTAGTTTCTTCAAATCATTTCCCTAGGTTGTATACTTGCTATAATATGCCTCTTTAAACTTGCTTAAACCAGAACAACTTTTTTTCCTTAAGGGATTTCCTTTTATTTTAGCCATTATCCTGCACACAAACCAATGATGGTAAAAAACAAACTACTATTGAATGTATCTAACGTCACTAATGAATACACATAATAATACTATTAAATTTACCAAACATTAAATCTGAATTTTCTCTATAGAACAGGGGAGGGCTAGGGAAAGTCACAATCACAGCCTCCTTGACATTTTTTTAATCCCCTTTATGAGATAAAGGAGTTATATACTTTTGGCCAAGTAAGGATGGGATCTTAAACACCTAATCAACTAAGCATATGCATTTAAAAGCTGTATAGGGATGGGATCTTAAATACCGATTTCCATAAAAAGCAACGTCTTTTCAGTCTTTGTAATATAATATAATCAACTGAAAATTAACTTGGGCTTTCCCACAAACTTTTCCAATTCTGGAAAAGATCACATCACAAACAGAGAAAGGAGAGAAAGGAAGGGGGGATAGAGACAAGCTTAATGTGCTATGTCATTATGGGTCCCACCTCCCTTCCTTCTAACCCCCTCCAGCATAATCATTTCTTTATAAACTTAATCAAACATATTTAAAATGCAAATATCAAGGGACAATTTGTAGAGCCAAATGATAATAAAGAATGACCTGTCATTACAACACCAATGCTAATATAATGAAAACTCCTCTACCCATATAAGCACTTCATTCTTCTTCAATGACATAAACCACAAAACAAACAATAGCATTGTCAATACTTAAGATTGCAAATACCAAAGGTCCCATGCTAATTATCACAAGATAAGCAATTAAACCATTAATCATACACCGTTGACATGTTAGAAGCATTTGGCAGAAAAGATCTTGGCATAAACCACAAAGCATTTGATATGTTACAAATACCAATGGTTCTATTGCTAAGATCGGTGATCATCAACATCTTATAGTAAAGGTAGGTTCCTACTATAACCTTGTGATGCTTGCTGTGGAAGCCACCTCAAAACTAGTGTTTAACAACATACAAAAGGTCAATGACTTTTTGTCTATGAGAACTCAGTTCCTGATTCATCAAGATCAAGAAATGTTATAGAAATCTCAAGGTCCAAGTTCTTAAAGTCCATTCAAGATGAAAAACAAGCTGATATGGAAGATGAGCAACAGAAGAAGCCTAGAAATTTTCAACTCTCTGACATATGAAAACTACAGAAACAAAAGTTTGTGACACTATTTTTAGGATTTGTTCTTGATATGCTTGCTAGTGCTTTTCTATCCCTTTTTCCATTGATTTTAGGCCTAGCCCTTGAAGCATACTTTAAACAGGACACTTCAATAATGAGAAGAGATATTAATCATCTATGTTTAGTACTTGTTAGGGAGAGTAGCACAGGAGAGAGTAATATTAAAAAATGGACTCGTTATCAAGTGAAGCAATGTTACAGATTTACACTAAAATAATAGGAATCAATTAAAGCAATAATGCTAGCTAAGTTAATTTCCAGTATCTAAGCTCAGCCAACAAAAAGAACAAAGGGACGGGGGGAGAGAGAGAGGCACCAACCAAGGAAGAAGATAAGAGATGGGTAACACAGAGGATGCACAGCGAACTGGATGCACACTGAACTGAGAACATTATAGAAATGCAAAACACTAGAGGACCTCTCGCCAGCGACTACACAACCCTCAAGCTAATGTGGAGAACCTGATGAATGATAACAATGATAGATAAACTATGATGAGAAGCGGCAGCTCAGGGAGACACTGAAATAGAGCACAAATAGGGCAACTTATGCATGGGTTATTTCTTTTCTCCTCTCAGGGGCATTTTTGACAACTGACATTTTTTATCCCAATTAAGGACCATAGTCCTGAATTGGGATTTCTATTTTTTATGGTCCCTAATTGGGATTAATGTCCTTAGGGGGTCCTTAATTGTCATTTTCCCTTAAATCAATTCATAGAATTACATGAAAGACATGGTGGTCATGTCACTTTTGGAGATGATCAAAAGGTCACATTGCTAGTTTTGGAAATGTGGGAAGAGGAAAAGAATTAAGCATTGAAGGAGTATTATATATGTCAAAGGTCTCTTCTAAAATCTAATAACCATAAGTCAAAGCTGTGATAGAGGAAACAGAGTCATCTTTAACTTAAAGGAATGCATTGTCTAACAAAAAGCAGATGGGAAGATACTTTTCATGCTGACAAAGATGGTAATTGTTATACTATTGATTTAGATTATGAACCTCTTTCTCAATCATGTTTTCTAAGTAAATTTAAGGAAAGCTATTTGTGGCACAGACGCTTGGCTTATGTGAATAAAAGATAGATTGAAAAACTTTTACAAAATGATTTAGTTATTAGTGTGAACACTGTATTTTATCCGGATATTTTTTTATTTAATATTAATAAATAACCAAAAAAATATACAAAAAAGTTTAAAATATTAATAATTTAAATAAATAATAATCTTACTTAAATCTTTATAAATTTTCCCAAAATTATCATAACCATTCAAGATAAAAAAAACTAACTTTCAAAAGTCAACTTTTCTTGAATTTTTTCTTTCTTTCTTCAAAGTTTGCTATCTTCCAAAAAAAAAAGTGTTTATTTCAAAATCAGATTTTATTTTCTAATTTTTAAAACTAATAAATTTTCTTAAAAAGAGAGAGAGAGAGAGAACGAAGAATTATTACTACTACCACTATTATTATTATTATTTAAAAAAAGGGGGAGAATAGTATAATCACATAAATTGATGGGTTAAAAGCTTAACCCATCAGTCTCGGCCAATTCTCGCTGAAGACCTGCAAAAGAACACACAGAGAAAGGCAGACGGGAAGGAGAAAGAAGATCATAGCATGCTGAGGCAGGACGAAAATACAGAGTAGAAAGGAAAAAGGGAAGAGAGCACACGCAAGGAAGAAGGCCAAAGATGAAGAAGACCAGAAGCGTGAGCAAAAAACGCGGAGGAATAAAGATAGAGGTTGAAAATGCAGAAACAGGGCAGAGAAATGCTAAAACATTAAAAAAATAGAGAAGAGAAATAGATCCTCTTCAGCTAACCACAATAGCCTGCACGCACAAAATACACACAGAAAGAAAGCAGAAGCATGGGCATAGAAGACAGGGAAAAGAGAACACGCACACACATGCACTTTTGGCTGAGCATAGAAAAGGAAAAACAAAGTAGAAGGAGTAGCAAGCAACCAGAACATGCACACACACCCCTTCGGCCAGCAGGAGAAAAAGAAATAGAACCAGGAACACACGCATTCATGCAGCAGGTGGAAGAATAGAGAAAAAAGACTAGAAAGGCACACACACAAAAGACAGAGACAGGGGAGGTCAGGTGCACGAAAATGCAGTGAAAAAAGGGGAAAAAGTAGAAACACAGAGAAGGCGAGACAGCGGCTGAAGTATGTGAAGAGCAAATAGCAGGTAAATAATCATGACTTCAAAAAAAAAAAGCCTTCCTTCTATCCTCTATATAAAGCTAAGACAGAGAAAGAGAGGGAGGATGGATGGACGGATGAGAGTAGTATACCAAGAAGAAGGTGGAAGGAAGAGCATCGAGACTGAGAGGAAGAAACAAACAGAAGGAACACAGATGGAGGAGCTGTTTTGGCTAGGAAAAATAGGAGAAAACAGAGAGAGAATTGAGATAAGAAGGAGATAGAGCTGAGAGGGGAAGAGACTGAAATGAAACTAGAAGTTAACATAGAAAAGAAGAAGCACCCAAAAATGCAGAAATAGAGTATACATGCACACATCTCCCATCTCTCTCTCAGTCACAGTTAGACTATAATAGACGTGAAAGATGTTCTCGTGATCGTGATTATCATGTAGATGGGTTAGAGAGCCTGGGACGGAGACTAGAGGCTAGTGGTGGATTATCAGACAAAGAACGTAGTGTGATTAAAGGAGAAGGTCGGATCTGTACTCTCGCTACGGTCTGTCCTCTGTAAGAACTCCCAATTTCCCACCCCTTGAGTATCGTGCAATTTTCGAAGGTCACCATTAGCAGAGAGCTCAGAGGGCAATCTCGCTGCTTCACTGGAAAGAGAGGCTTTGTAACATTCTAAAAATTTTATGACTCGAATTTATTTTAAGAAAATAAAATAAAATATCTATAATTAAATTAAAATTTAGAATAATTTGATAGAGGTCTAGAGTTTGAATTTTTCTCAACAAAAGTTTGGTTTTATTTGATTTTTAACTATGGGAAAAATTACTAAAGTTGACTCAGCCTTTTGTGCTATAATAAAAAATATTGGGCCCTTTATTGTAATTTTCTCCAAAGTCTAATATCAGCAATTTAAAAGGGAAAATAGATGTAGAAACTGAAAAGAAAGAAGAAAAGAAAGAAAACAAACGTGAGAGAGAGAGAGAGGAAGAAGAAAGGAGAAAGAGAGGGAGTTAGAGTCGGATCTAGGAGGCTTTGTAGCCGTTGTGAGCTCAGCTACGTAATATGTAAACTCCCTACTTCAATCCTCTTCCCTCCCTCTTTGTTTTTCTCAATTTTGAAAAAGAAAATTTCTAAAATTTGATCCAAAATGCTTTATTTTTTTTAAGCTTTAGTTTTCTTTGGATCCTAGGGAGGATGTTTTGAGTTTTTATATAGTGATTTAATATTTTGAGTGAATAATTGGATGAAAAGAGGTGTTTTGGACACAAATTAAATCCTGAGAGAATGGGTTTTGCTCCTCAATGGTTTAAGCCTATTGATTTAGTTATAATTGTGCTATTTGAGCCTAATAAGATTTAAATTAAGGTTTGGTTTTCATTATAAGGGCTAATGGTGAAAGTTGGTGACACTAAATGAAGGTTTTTAATTGATTAAAAATTATATAAATTGAAAATTAGCCTAGTGATGGCTAATAAATGTTTTTGGTAGTTAAATGATACTATGTGAATGGTTGGTTTAATATATGGACCATTGGGATGGATTATAGCTCATAGACCCAAGTTGTGTGGTATGAGTTATAGTCTTCATTAATGCTATTTGACACGATAAGTGATGTAGATCACTTATATGTTGTAGGAATTGTTGGTGGAATTTGTTCGGAAGTTAAGGAACAAGTCGAGTCCTATTTTATACAAGAGAAACCCTTTTAGTACTAAAAGGTTGAGATAACAGGGAAATTTATATTTCTTATTACTTTGTTTTAGCTATTTTTGAATAAATATTACTAGCTATCATGCATTACATGTTTTAAAAGATTAAATGTGCTTTATAAGGGGTTATGGGGTACTACTTTGATTATAGTGCAAATATGTTTTCTAATTGTTTAACAATAATGTTTTTATGGAAATGAAATTTGTTTGCATGTATTGTAATCATAAAGAATAGAAGTTGCACTTAAGGAAGTGTAATTAAGTAAAGTACTTTAGATAGGCTAAGGAACCATTTAAGGGAGATTTATAAATGTTATACTACCTTAGAGTGTTGAAGTGGTCAATACTCGAGAAAGGTAGATGCGAATAAAATGCATGATCTCGGTGGGAGTTCACCAATGAGAAGGTATGGACTTTTGATATTCTATGACAAACTGCCAGTACTCAGTGTTGCCTTACGTATTGTGGGCTCAGTGCACTAAAGTGGTTAGTGTATTGAGTGTTCGACACCTCTCAGTGAGGAAGGGAATCCGACATATGAAGTGTGAGGTTGAGTGCCTAGGCTAAGGTAGCCCTCACATGGAAAGTAAGTGGGGCTGGCTCTAGGAGGGAATTAGCTTTGACTGCTCAAGATTCACGTCGAAGGGGCATAGGCGGTTCGGTAAAGTAGATCATGCCTTAGATTATGTTTTGTGCCCGTGGAGGTACAAGTAAGTATAAGGTTTACCTATGAGTTAAAGAGTACCAGGGGGCATTTTGTTAGTCATGAAAGGCCATACCAGCCTACGTCATGCATTCATACATTTTAAATGGCTAAATTATATGCTATGTTGAATTTATTATTTGTTTATTCGATTATGGCTTACTTTGTAATAATCAATGTAGATTTCTCTGTTACTGAGACTGTGGTTGTCTCACCCCTTTCTTTTCAATATTTCTAGGTCAAGGCGAAGGAACCAGTGGAGGACGGGGAAAGGAGCAGAGCTAGGGGTTGTTTGTGAATTGTAAAGAACTGCAACCCCTTTCTTTTGAGAAAATCTATTGTAATGTATTTAGAATTAGGGTGCCAGTAGGATATGATTATGTATATGTGCATGAGTATGTGTGGATTGTATGGCTTGTGTATGACTTTTTGATTACTTGTAGACTTGTGGCTAGAAAACTTGGCTATGGTATGTGATTTTGATGGATTTATTTAGTAGACTAAGTTTCCACTACAAGTAAATATTTATTTTGATATATGTGTGATTCCACAAGCAAATGCAAAGTGATTGCATTGCAAATGATGTGTTATGGGCAAACATATACCTTAGATAGAGAGAGTGGGTGCGTGAGCCCCATAGAGATCTTTGAGTCAAGTGAAAATGTTTAGCGTGTGTATTTATATGTGTATATAATATTTGGAATAGTTTTGGGCCACTCTTGTGTGATTTGTGCATTTTGGGGGTTTAGGGTCCATTTTAAGAAATGGCACCGGAGTGGTCAAATTTTGGTATAAAGGGTTTTTCTACCATTTAAATGTTCTATCAAGTGTTTTTAGTCCTATTTGACATGTCCAAAGTGTTCCCACAAGTTTGTGACCATTAGGATGAGATTTGGACAATTTTGAAAATGGTTTTTACCAAAAACTTGCACTTTTACATCCGGGTGTTCAAATCTTAATCCGACCGTTAGATTTCTCTAAAATTTGGGTCACAAGTAAAACCTTTTATAAGCTTCGTGTGGGCTTTAGAATCATGTCAATTAGATATAGGACAGAGAAATGGCACACTCTAGAATTTGGTCCGGAGGAGCTGTTACGACAGCAAAAGTGCTGTCATGACAGCAATAATTGATAATGTTGCAACATGCACGAAATTTAATCCATCCGTTTGATCTTTCCAAAATTTGGTATGCTAATAGTATTATTTAAAAGTGACATGTGGGATTTGGAATCGCTCCGATCAGAGATCAGATGATGAAATGGTGCACTCCAGAAGTTAGTCCAGAGGTGCTGTCATGACAGCAAAAAATAGCCAATCTTTTAACATGTCTAATTTTTAATCCAACCATTGGATATTTTTGAAATTTGGTACACTTATAGTACCCTTTGAATTTGACATGGGAGCTTTAAAATCACTTCAATTGGTGGTCAAATGACGGAATGGCGCCTCCCAGAAATTGGCCTAGGAGGGCTGTCATGACAACAATTTAATGTTGTCATGACAGCATCTTTTTATTCCACTTTCATCTAGCTTGCTTCCGTGTGCTATAGGTAGAACCTATAAATTTTTTTTTAAAGTTTTAAATGATTTATGTCTTAAGTTGGTTAGAGGATCAACTCCTTAACCACACTTGGTTTATTTGAATTATGTGATTTTTGGATAACACTCGGGGCAAGTGTTACAGGCTTCTTCCTCTGCAGCAGCAGCAACATTGACGTTGTGGCTATAGTTTATGGTGGCTTTACCAATGTTGTTCTCTTGACGTCTCAACAGTGTAGAAAGGAGTCAAGGTGAGCATCTGAGAAGGTTCAAGTTGGAGGAAGTGATATTGCTTTAAAACA
Organism: Prosopis cineraria; assembly: GCF_029017545.1. Lineage (NCBI taxonomy): Eukaryota > Viridiplantae > Streptophyta > Magnoliopsida > Fabales > Fabaceae > Prosopis > Prosopis cineraria. The sequence goes on from NW_026555345.1 coordinate 15,392,201, forward strand.
CATCTTGAAGGAGCTTAAGAATTTGCAGAAAGATCTATCAACTTCATTCAGCACAAGTTCTAATATAGGTTTTTCATAACTTCATGCAGCCTTATATTATATTATTTGCTAACCTCAATGTATGCATAACTTGTTATAAGGTATAGTAGTTGAAGGTGATGGATATATCACTACAGATTTGATTTTGGTTGCCTATAATTAAAACTTAGACATACTTTTACAAATTAGATTGTGTTAAGCTAAAAATCTTGATTACATAATGAATGTGTTTTTGAATAACCCATATCATAAGAGAAAATTTAAAATCTCTATAGGCATTTAAAATGATCTCATACAATAAAAATCAATAAGATTTCACAGGTATGAGGATCAACTTTATAGGTGTTTATACGGGTTCTAAAGGCCCTTTATTAACATTAATTTTTTTATATAATAAATATTTAAGTCTCACATGAGATTTCAAGAATCTTTGTAGAGAATTAAATTAATTGGCTTATCGTGTAGGATGATAAATCCTCACGAATATCACAATTCTCAAATTATATGAATTTTGTAAAAAAAATAATAAACATTTTTATATATATTATTAATTAATTAAATTAATAAATTTAAATTATAATTATATTTACCAATTATGTCTTTTGCTCATATAAGATTTTTGAATGTCTATAGATCGCTAGAATAATATCTTACCGTGAAAGTCAATAAGATTTCGCAGGTATAGCAATTAAAATTTCTAAATTTAAATATGAATTATACAATTATGTATTAAAATACATTTAAAATATATAATATTTAATCTTTTATGGTGTGATGATTTTGAATCTCCGCAGATATTTAGGATAATCATATTACTGTAAATGTCAATAAGGCTTTACAGGTATGATGATTAAAATTCTCTAAAAAACATATATATGCATGCTTGAATAAATTATTACTAACATATAAATAAATTTAATTCTTTTATTGTGAGAGATTTTGAAATCTTTGTAGATATTTAGAATGATTGAATTATCGTATGAGCCAATAAGGCTCTACAGGAACTGCGATTAAATTCCCAATCATAAAATATATAAAAAAATAATTCTTAAACTCTTTTCTTTTCTTTATTCCAAAAATTTAAAAAATAGAGGAAATAATTGAAATTAAATCACTTTTTGTAATTTAAAACACACATATCAAAATTTCAGAAATTGTTTTATTTGCAAAATGGTAAATTATTTCTAATTAATTTTTCTCTTCAAAAATATTTTCACCAACAACTTATAAAGCCCGAACTACATGGACTTTGATCCCTATCACAGGGTACGTAGGCCTCAAAGCCAGATTCTAAGTCAAGTCCTCCCTGTAAATAAATAAATATTTCTCGCTTAATTGTTATCATTTTTATATCAAACACATGAATATAAAAGGGATAATTAAAATAATTTTAAAACTATATTAATATCACACAACAAACTTTAGATAACCGTTCTCACGAACGGGTGTTGTGGGGTGCCTAACACCTTCCCCACACTCAATTGACTCCCGAAACTTTCTTCTGAATTCACAGACCATCCTTATCTACCATTAAATAGTTTTCGAGATTTCCCTCAAAATCTTGGTGGCGACTCCCATTTCTCTGGTTTTCCTTCTGAAGGCCAGAACCTCCGCTCTCGCACCGTCCGCGTCGCATTTCTAGGTGCAACAGTTGGCGACTCCACTGGGGAAAGTTAGAGAGTCAAGCCTATATAAATTTGTTGTGCTCGAAATATAATATAGTTTTCCTTTTATCATGATTATCCCTTTTTAATTTGTGTATGCTTTTTCCCCTTCTTTTTCTCTTCTCTCTCTTTTCATTTTTTTTAACATGTCTTAGGATAGACAACATACGGAATAAATCCCAGAATAGATGACTTTTATTTGTACATATATTTATCCCTTTGTTTGACCTGATTGATAGATGAGGGATGGGGAATATCAGATTTGCATATACTTACCCTCACACACATAATGGGCCCTATACCCGGGTTTAAGGGAGCCTTAGGTTAGCAGAAGTTGGTAATAGTTTTCCTGAGGAATGTTCATGTTCCCAGAGATTACTATGAAAACTTTGTCTGAGTTGTTACTTATTTATTAAGTTTACTCCTTGAAGGGTTGAAAAGTTCTTAGAGGAATAAATTTATTAAATGGGGTTTCTATCTTCATGGTGGAAGCAGCTTGGTTGCCCATGCTAAGATTGTTAGATCAAACTAAGAACTTTGCACATAATAAGTCAAACATGCTAATATCCCTATAGTATGTTGAAGTGCTCTTAAGATATCCTGACTAAGGATAATATTTGATGTAGGATAAAAAAAAAACTTTGTTTCACATCATTTCCTTAAACAAAGAATAGATGTCAAATTTATTAATTTTTCTTTTGTGGGTATTAACTGTCATCAATGTTAAAATATACTATTTAGATTATAAATATTATATAAAAGCCATCAATAATATATATATATATATATATATATCATTTAATTGATGGGCATTTTCCTTGTTCTTTAAGGAATCAGAGGAGTGAATAAAATTGTTAATGGGTTAGTATTAGTTAATTAGACTTCAAAAAAAAACTTTAACTATAATTGTGAAAATACTCCATCTCTTATAAAATAAACTCTAGTTTTTACTCCCCTGAAATTCAATAAGGATTTGGAGGGATAGAAGCTATAATTAAATTCAACAAGTTTACTCCTTTAAAAATTATATTTGTGACATAGTTTCTTTTCATTTATTTTCTTTTCCTTTCCTTTTCTTTCTCTTATTTTAATAGGAAATAAAGTGGATTGTTAAGAAAGGTTAGCATACAAGTGAAAAGCACAATGAATGTCGTGGATGCAATTCCAACGAGAGTAGTGTATAGAGGCAAGGGAATAAAGTTGGAGGCAATAATGGAAACATTAGAAAACTTGAAAGAACTTTCTCGACACATCAAAAGGAATTCATTATCTAATTTTAGGAAGAAATATGGGGATCTTTTGGACTTGCTTTACGTACCAGTTCAAACTGATGCCGTGATTGTTTTGGGACAGTATTGGGATGATACATTGAGATGTTTCACATTTCTAGACTTTCAACTTGCCTCTATAATAGAGGAATATGGTGCTTTATTGGGGATGCCTCTTGAGGAAGGAGATCAAGTTTATAAGTACCCAAGATATCTACCATCAAAAAATCAAATTGCAAAGCTTCTTGACCTAAACATTGAGGAGGTCAAATTTTTTTGTCCAAGAAATGAGGAAGGGATTTCAAGGGCATTCATGGAAAATACTTGGCCAAATTAGCTGAGTAAAAAAGATGGATTGTTTTCAATAGGGTTTCTGCTATGGTAATTTATGGAATAATTCTATTCCCATTTGCTATAGGGGTAATTGATTTACACGTAATTAGTGTATTTTACATGGTAGAATATCACCGAATTAACCCCGTACCAACAATTCTGGCAGAAACCTACTTGACTTTAAGCCATTGCCATACCAAGAAAATGGGAAGATTGAGGTGTTGCCTTTACTTATTAAATGTGTGGATCATGAATCACTTATACAGAAAAGAATTCTAAGAAGGAAAATAGCATAATTCTTATAATCCACTTACTGCATTCAAAAATAAAGAAGGCAGGACCATATTAGATCGAAAAGGGTGGAGTGAAGTTTTTAGTCAACTTCAAGAAGGAAGAGTTTATTAGAAATTGATATGGTGGAACAATGAGAAAATAATCTATCAATGCAGGGATTTCTTAAATGTTCCACTCATGGGTCTGCGAGGAGGAATAAATTACAATCTTGCATTATTATTGAGACAACTGGGTTTTCAATAAAAAATTCCTTCGGGTGGTGTAGTTCAAAGAATTCAATTCTTTCATGATGATGCCACAACTAAGGATCTAAGCTAAAAGGTGGCAAGTGTATAGGGTAAAGTTCTATATAGAGGGAAGTTAGAGTTAGGGGTGCATCTGATAAGGGCAGATGAAGATTATCTAACTTGGTTAACAAAAAGGATTTAAGGAACTAATCCAGCGTTTGCTCACTTTGATCCCTTGCTTAGTAATGACATAACAAAAGCATAGAAGGAATTAACAAGGCAATTCAAAAGAAGGGGTGACGAGATAGAAAGATTGACCAAAGCAAATCAGGAGAATAAAGAAGCTTTAGCCACTTACAACATGAGTATGCTTCCTTACAAGAGCATGTACAAAGGATGAAGAGGCAAGATGTGTGGCAAGAGAGTACAAAGATAGATCAATTGAAAAAGGAGAATTTAAAGCTCAAATGCACAATGTGTGACATGCATGTACAACTTAAAGAGCATGATCAGAAGATGAAGGATAACCGGATTAAGTTGATAAAGGTCACTAAAGAGAGGCACGCTCTTAATAATGAAGTACAAGCCCTTCGTCCTTTAAAGAGTTTATCATAAAAGGTGGAAATGGTTACTAAGCAGTTGGAGGCAAAGGCAAATGAATTAGCAACAGTTAGAAGAGATACATCTGGCACAATTCAAAATTTGATAGAGTAAATACACTAATAAACTAACGCATTAGATGATTGGAGGACACTTTATTCCAGAAAAGCAGAAAGAGGCAGAAAAATGGAGGGATCAGGCTGAAAGTTGGATTCAATTGGCAAATATAACCATTCCAAGATTCTGGGAGGTTTACACACAAGTAGAGCACATGAGCCATCCTTTTAATACTTCAGTAAAAATGTCATATTTCATTATGCTATGTAATGACGTCATAGGGGAAATAAGGGCATTAGCGCAATCATGGTGATATGAGGGAATTATATGTAAAACTTTTGGGCTGTTTTTATTTTGCACCATGAGGTTCTCTTTTGTAATGGACATCATTTATAAAGAAACTAGAGTTCTTATGAATTGATTGCCAACCTTATATTCTTTTGAATACAATACGTATCTTAAGGGAATAAGGAGACTATAATAATTCTTTAAATAAGCGGTGATTCACATTCAAGTGACCTAGTATTTTATATGCTAACTCCAAGTGACAATCCACTAATTTCCATTTTTTTAAAAAAAATAATAAAATGATCTATAATTTATTTATTTGTTTATTTTTAATCAGGAAGATAACATTGTTTTGGTAAAGAATTTGTTTAACCAAACTCATCACCCTACCCGAGTTTATTTGACTTGTGCTCGAGTTAAGGCTTTGGCAATGGAGGTTCACGACCTTGAGCATGAGGAAAGAATGGAAGAAGAAGTATCATCTTTAAAAAAATCAAGTAACCTGTATACAAGCTTAAATAGATGAAATGATGAAGTTGTTGCAAAATATGAATGCAAGTGGGACAGCTAACACTAGTTACACCTAACCCCTTAGTGGAAACTAAGGAAATGAGTCTTTACAGCCACAAGGGGAGTTGTTAATAGTATGGCAGTCGGTGGAAGGATTGATCCTATAGCGAAATCCCCTAAGCAACCTACCCAAGAGTGGAATAAGGGGGAAGTATATACATATAACATTCCAGTTATAGATCCAACTAAAGGTTTTAATAATGCATCACTAAAAGGCATGGAAGACAATTCTAAAGATAGCTGGAAGGAAGAGATGTCAGAAATGAAGGATCAACTTCAAGCTTTACAAGGTCCAGTCGCCTGGGGATCCCTTAAGGTTGACGAACTTTGCTTACCACTGGAAGTGCTTGTTTCAAAAAAAATTAAAGTACCAGACTTCACCAAGTATGATGGTAGTGGTGATCCTAAATATCATTTAGTTACTTACTACACAAAGATGTCGGTTTGGTGAAGGGAAGAAAAGTTCCTCATCAATTTCTTCTACGAAAGTCTTACAGGGAGTGCGTTAAGGTAGTTTATGAAATTTGATCGCTCCAAATATAAGAAATGGGGTGATTTAGTTAGGGCATTCATGAAATAATATAGGTTTAACCTAAGCATAGCCCCAACAAGGGAACAGTTAGAAAGGATGAAGAAGAAGGCTAATGAGACTTTTAAGGAATATGCCCAAAGATGGAGATCAGTTGCCTTCGAAGTTCAACCTCTTCTAATTGAGTCTGAGTTACGAACTTATTTTGTTAATGCTCTAGGTGATTCTTATCATAACATTATGTTAGGAACGTAGGCTCAAGATTTTTCTAATTTTATTGAAGTAGGTGAATGAATTGATACAAGCATACGGAGAGGAAGATTAGAAAATACACCCTCAGAAAACAAGAAAGCACAAGTGGGGAAGAAAAGGAGGGAGACATCAATTATGTGTAAGGACCCTACCAACAATCCTTCAATCACATCCATAACCCTTCGTATTCTCAACTAAATAACTTTGCATGGTTTGATTCAACACAGCCAAGGGCAAAGTTCTATCATGCCCCTCCAAATACTCAATTTAACAATCAAATGGGTAATCAACACCATAGTGGAGTAAGACCAGTAAGGCTACCTTGGGACGAGCACCCGTTACCAAACTTTAATGTTACACAAATAGAGTTATATAAAGATTTGGTTGTAAAGAATCTTATAGGGCCTCAACCTATTAAACCTCTCCAACCACCTTTCCTAGGTTGGTATGATCTGAACACAACATGTGAATACCACATAGGGGCGGTTGGCCACTCCATTGACAAATGTGATGCTTTTAGAAGACATGTGCTTATTCTATTAGATAACAATCATATTGGGATTAAGACAGGTAACAATCCCAATATCACTACTAATCCTCTACCTGAGCATGAGAAAGGAAAGCCAGTGGCCATAATAGATAATGACATTAACCTCTTAAAAGCAATAGAGGACATTCCTTGCACCATGAAGCAGCTGTATGAGCACTTAAGAGAATTGGGCTACATCCAGCAAAGCTTTGGGAGCAATGAAAGAACTTCTCGAGTTATGCTTGATTTTTGTGAATATCACCAAGAGGTTGTAGGTCATGACATTGAAAAATGTATTCCCTTCAAAAAGCTGGCTCAAAAAATGATGATATTAGGGATTGTGTCATTGACAAAAAAAATATGAGAAATATATGTGTATTAAATGGGAAGGTTACATATTTTTGTAATCAATAAGGAGTTGCAAGCTACAGAAGGAGAAAATTCATCCCTTGGGACAAATAAGCCAATTTATGAAGTGAAGGAATCAACAGATAAATCCATTCTGCTTGTCAACAAAGCGTCTCAAAATGTCAGTGATAGGAAGCCTATCGCTCTCCTCCACGTACCAGCACCATTCCCATATCATAGCAATCATGCTGTACCTTAGAATTATGGCTTAAGAATTGAAGGCCCTTTTGATCAAGGGACGCTAAACAAAGTTAGTAACGTTGACAGTACTATTAGTAGAATTACATGAAGTAGTCAAATTTATGCTAACGAAACCTACATGCCAGGAGGTAAGGGTTTAAAAGTTAGAGAAAGCTCAGGCACTAAAGAATTTACTATGAAAAGTAAAGAAGAAGGGACTGATGAATTTTTAAAGATCATAAAACAAAATGAATATAACATTGTGGAACAATTGAATAAGACACCAGCGTGAATCTCTATACTGTCCCTCATTTTGAATTCTGAAGTGCATCGAAAGGCTTTACAAAAGGTTCTAAATAAAGCTTATGTATGCCCAAACATAACTTCTGAGAAAGTGGTTAATTTGGTTAATGCTGTGAAAAACTCTACGTTGATTGCATTCTCTAAAGATGAGATCTTCTCGACAGCTTCTCAACGCCCATAGGCGCTCTACATTACTTTAAAGTGCCATGGTTATGTAATAGCCAAGGTTTTGATTGATGGAGGTTCTGCCTTAAATGTCTTACCTCAATCTACCATGGAACTTTTACTTATTGATTCATCTTGTATGAAACATAGCGATGTGGTAGTTAGGGCATTTGATGAGACAAGATGAGAAGTCACAGGCAATGTCTACCTTCCATTACAAATTAGACCAAGCACCTTCATGGTAGAATTTCAAGTTATGGATATCAATGCTATATATACCATGTTACTTGGTAGACCTTGGATTCATGATGCTAGAGCTATACCCTCAACTTTACACCAAAGACTCAAATACATTGATGATAGAAGACTTATTACCATAAGAGGAGAAGAAGAACTGATAATTAATAAGCCAAATGTGGTGCCTTATATTGAGAATATTGAGCAATCATTTGAAAGTGCATATTAAAATGTTGAGTTTGTTGAGGTAGACCAATCAAGTAAGGAGGTGAATCAAGTCATGGCTAAGATCATGAAGAACCATGGATTTAAGTCGGGAAAAGGATTGGGAATAAAGTTGCAAGGGATGAAAGAACCAATAGTACTCCTAGAAAACCCCAAACGTCAAGGTCTGGGATATGAGCCTTCTTTAGAAGCATCAATGACAAGGCAAATGAAGTTGAAGAAAGGAAAGAAGCAAGATAAGCTGGAAATCCCACATATTTGTGAAACATTTCTGTCACCTAGAGAGATAATCAATCCAAATAGTTTTGTAGCTGTGATGAGTGAAGAAAACAAAAGGAGCTCAAAAGAGGTTTGGATACATCCAGACACACCAGGAAAAGAGTTAGGCAACTAGGAATCTAAGGAGATTGTTGATGTCATGTCACTAAAGTAATATTTTAATGAGTTATTTTACTTTTTAGGTTAATTTGTGTACTCCTGAACTTTATTTAAAATGAATGTAATATTTTGTTTTCTTCTTTGTTTTCTCCCTTTGCCTCTTCCTTATTTTCCTTCTCATCATTTGATTCATCTTTCTTTCTTTCTATCTTTTCTTCCATTCTCCACTCTTCCTCTCTCCATCCATAATATTTTTCTCATATTCTTATTTACACCTTATATGCATAAATATTCATTCACCTTACACGATAATTTTCCAGGGAATTAAAATTCTCGAAACTCCTATTAACTCATTGGTTCCTAAGCATAGTTTGAATGAACCATGTTTCACTATAGATATATATGACTATGAAATTGATGAAGATGAAGAGACACCCCTAATCTTTATAAAAATGATAGAATCTTCTGAACGAGGCATCATGCCACATGAGGAGTCAATCGAAATTGTACATTTAAGGACAGAGGAAGATAAAAAAGAGTTAAAAATTGTTGATAATCTAGAGAAAGAAGAGATGATTAGTTTGTTTCAATAGTATCTTGATATGTTTGCGTGGTCATACTTGAATATGCTAGGGATTGATTCAGAGATTGCTACTCACAAGCTACCTTTACATCTTGATAGTAAACCTAAAGAGCAAAAATTGCGAAGAATGAGCCCCGATATGTCACTTAAAATTAGAGAAGAAGTAAAGAAACAATGGGAAGCTGGATTCTTAAAAGTAGTCAAATATCCACAATGGGTTGGAAACATCATTCCAATACCAAAAAAGGATGGAAGAGTTATAATGTGTGTGGATTATAGAGACTTGAATTGTACTAGCCCTAAGGATTACTTTCCCCTACTGTATATTGATGTGCTTGTGGATAATACAACATGCAGTTATAGATATTCCTTCATGGATGGTTATTTAGGATACAACCAGATTCCTATGCATGTGAAGGACAAGCATAAAACTACTTTCATTACACCTTAGGGTACCTTTTTCTATAAAGTGATGCCCTTTGGAATAAAGAATGCAGGTGCAACTTATCAACGAGCTATGATAGCACTGTTTGATGATATGATGCATAAGGAGATTGAGGTGTATGTGGATGATGTGGTAGCTAAGTCTGCTGAAGATGAAAGCCATGTAGTAGTTCTTCAAAAGCTGTTTGAATGCTTGTATAAATACAAGCTCAGGTTAAACCCTAATAAATGTGTATTCGGAGCCTCATCGGGAAAATTGTTAGGTTTTATTATTAGTAAGAAGGGCATAGAGGTAGATCCTGACAAGGTCAAAGCAATTCATGACATGAGACCACCATAAATAGAGAAAGAGGTTCGCAGCTTCTTAGGGCACTTAAATTATATATCTAGATTCATAGCCAATCTAACTGCTACTTGTGAGCCACTTTTTAAATTATTACGAAAAAGTCATACTGACAAGTGGGATGAACATTGTCAACAAGCTTTTGACAAGATTAAGGAATACTTATTAAACCCTCTACTATTAGTACCTCCAATACCTGGTCAGCCTTTAATCCTTTACTTAACTATAAGGCCTACATCTATAGGTGCAATGCTGGGGCAACTTGATGAAGTCGATAAAAAGGAAAAAAGTGGTTTATTATTTGAGAAAAAAGTTCACTAATTATGAATCACGTTATTCACTAATTGAAAAGACATGTTGTGGTTTAGTATGGGTTACTCAACGGCTAAGGCAATACATGTTGTATTATACCACATGGTTGATTTCACGAATGGATCTAATAGAATATATTTTTAAGAGTCCTCACATATCAGGTTGAGTTTTTAAGTGGCAGGTAATACTCTCGGAATATGATGTGAAATACAAGACTCGTAAGTCATCAGAGGAAGTATCATTGCAGATTATTTGGCAGCAAATCCTATGGAGGAATACCAATCTATAAATTTTCAATTCCCAGGCGAGGATGTTCTCATGGCAGAAGAGGAAGAACAAGGGGAAGAGAAATGGAAGATGTATTTTGATGGGGCAATGAATATTTATGGAAATAGATTAGGAGCAGTATTGGTATCCCCAAAGGGAAGACAATTCCCATTGGCCATCAAATTAGGCTTTAATTGCACCAACAATATGGCTGAGTATGAAGCATGTTTAAATGGTTTACAAGCTGCCGTGACATTAGGCATTAAGGAACTTGATGTTTTCGGAGATTCCGCTCTTGTTATTTATCAAGCAACTAGCGAGTGGCAGACTAAGGATTCCAAGTTAATCCCATATCAAAAATATCTCACCTAGTTGATTAATAAATTTGACAAAGTGAGATTCCACCACTTATCTTATGATAAGAATCAATTCGCAGATGCTTTAGCGACACTAGCTGTCATGGTTAAGTTGGATTGTGGAATTCACGTTTAACTAATTAGGATTGAGGCTAAAATTAATCCTGCATATTGCTTGAATGTTGAAAATGAAATGAAGGCACATCCATGGTTTCATGATATAAAAAGTTATGTAAAAAGCGGAGAATACCCTTTGGAAGCAACGGAAAATGATAAGAAGACTATTCGATGTATGGCAATGAATTTCTTCCTTAATGGGGATGTACTATATAAAAGAACTTTTGATGGCACACTGCTTCGGTGTGTTGACTCAGGGGATGCACGAAAATTTTAGAGGAGGTTCATGAAGGAATATGTGGAACTCATGCTAATGGCCATACCATGGCCAAACAAGTTTAGAGATATGGTTATTTTTGGCTAACTATAGAAAGAGATTGCATTGAATATGTCAAAAAGTGTCATAAATGCCAAATTTATGCCAATCGAATGCATATCCCACTTTAACCGCTTCACAACCTTGTGGTCCCCTGGCCTGTCTCTTTATGAGGAGTTGATGTTATCGGTCCAATCAATCCTAAGGCCTCAAATGGGCACCGTTTCATCCTTGTAGCTATTGATTATTTCACAAAGTGGATAGAGGCTACTTCTTTTACTAGTATTACCCAGAAGGCTTTTCTTAGGTTTCTAAAAACAAACATTATCTATAGATATGGCCTACTAGAATGGATTATTATGGATAATGCGCCTAATTTAAATGGGATTGAAGTTCAGAAGTTGTGCAAACTATTCAAGATTAAACACCATAACTCGACACCTTATCAACCTCAAATGAATGGGGCGGTTAAGGCAGCTAATAAAAATATTAAGAAGATGATTGGAAAGATGACAATCACATATAAGGATTGGCATGGGATGCTTCTCTATTATCTTTATGGGTATCACACAACTATGCGTGTGTCAATTGGGGCAACGCCCTACTCGTTGGTATATGGCATGAAGGCTGTGACTCTAATTGAAGTAGAGATACCCTCATTAAAGGCAGTCATAGAATTCGTGTTAGAAGAAGATGACTGGATTAAAACTCAACTTGAACAATTGAATATGATAGAAGAGAAGCAATTAGCAGCCATATGTCATGGGCAATTATACTAAAGGAGGATGGCAAAGACTTTTAATAATAAGCTGTGTCTAAGAGAATTTAAGCTAGGGGACCTAGTCTTAAAAAAATCCTCCCGAATCAAGAAGATTGCCGAGGTAAATGGGCTCCTTCATACGAAGGCCCTTATATTGTGAAGCAAGCCTTTTCAGGAGGTGCCCTTATTTTGGTAGATATGGAGGGCCAAGAATTGTCAAAACCTATAAATTCAGATGCTGTGAAGAGATATTTTTCTTGAAGCTAAATTACTTGCTAGGTTGAAAACCAGAAAAAGCAACCTAAGCAAAAGTTAAGGTAAAAAAAAAGAGATCGAACAAAGACGCCTGCTAGGTTGAAAACCTGAAAAGGGCACCTAGGCAAAAGTTAAGGCAAAAAAAAAAAAAGAAGAAGAGGGAGACCAAACAAAGATGCCTGCTAGGTTGAAAACCTAAAAAGGGCACTTAGGCAAAAGGTAAGGCAAAAGAAGGGAGGTTTAAGTAAAGCTATGGCAAACTAAAATATTGTATTAATGGGTTAGAAAGACTAGTGTTTTGTTGGAATAGGGTGGATAGATGCTTCATATAATCAATTCTTACTATATATATTCATAGTGACATAGAAGTTTGTTGCAAATGTTATAAAGGATCCAATGAAGAAACTTCTTTCGTCTCGATTTTTTTTATTCCTTCAAGATTCCTCCTGTTAAATTTCTCTCTTTCTTGTGACTCCAAGTAGTTTATTTAGTCAATAAACTAGCTTTTCATGAAGTATAATCTCTTCTTTACATGATCCTTTTTGCATTCTTTCTTGTTTATAAAATCAGCCTTATTAAAGACACAACACTTTATATTATACTTTTTACATGTGATACAAGACTCTCTCCCTTATTCCCACAAATTTCAACAATAAAGGTTCTATTCTTGGGATGTTGGATGAAATCAGAGGCACATACCTTATTCGAGTTCCACTAGATTCCTTTATCCACCTATCCTATGTGTTGCCACTAAATCTTGAGAACGAGTTGGTTAAACAAAATGATTATATAAAGCAATGATATCTTCTACCTAGCGTGAGGGCATATGTTAGTACCATTTTCATTATTGTAATTATTATTATTATTATTTACAAGAAATTTAATAAAAACAAGAAAAAAATGATGAAAGAAGAAAGTGAAAGAGAGAGGATACATAATAAAATTATCATTTACAAATAGTATATCAATTTATAACTTAAAGCCCTGTAACGACAGGCACTCACCAAAAGTCCTACATGGCTAGGCACTTCCTTACGGTTCAAAGCCCTGTAAAGACAGGCACTCACCAAAAGCCTTACACGGCTAGGCACTTCCTTACGGTTCAAATCCCTGTAAAGACAGGCACTCACCAAAAGCCCTACACGGCTAGGCACCTCCTTATGGTTCAAAGCCCTGTAAAGACAGGCACTCACTAAAAGCCCTACACGGCTAGGCACTTCCTTACCATTCAAAGCCCTGTAAAGATAGGCACTCACCAAAAGCCCTACATAGCTAGGCATTTCCTTGTCGATCAAAGCCTTATAGGGAGAGGTGTTCTTGAGTAGATGTCTCTTTCCTCATAAGAATGTCATCTCATAAAATCCTCACTTAGAAAAGCAAATGGAGATAAGTATCTAGCCAACATATATTTGATCTGGGTCATGGTCAATTGTTTACGACATCTTGCTAAAAAAAAATTTATCATCATGTCATTATGTTTGTTATCGAATAGTCTTGCATGTAATCATATCTTGTCGTGTTAGGGGGAATTAAGTCTTTTCATAAGTATTGCATGGTCGACCAAAATACATGTTCTATCTTTACTCGCTACTTGTGTAAAAATTCAAAACCACACTTTTTCATATACTTACATAAGAAACAAGTAAAGAAGGGCAATTGTGAACATATTGTATTTTGTCCAGGCATTTTTTATTTAATATTAATAAATAACCAAAAAAATATACAAAAAAAAAGTTTAAAATATTAATGATTTAAATAAATAATAATCTTACTTAAATCTTTATAAATTTTCCCAAAATTATCACAACCATTCAAGATAAAAAAAAACTAACTTTGAAAAGTCAACTTTTCTTGAATTTTTTCTTTCTTTCTTCAAACTTTGCTATCTTCCAAAAAAAAAAGTGTTTATTTCAAAATCAGATTTTATTTTCTAATTTTTAAAACTAATAAATTTTCTTAAAAAGAGAGAGAGAGAGAGAATGAAGAAATATTACTACTACCACTATTATTATTATTATTATTTAAAAAAAAGGGGGAGAATAGGATAATCACATAAACTGATGGGTTAAAAGCTTAACCCATCAGTCTCGGCCAATTCTCGCTGAAGACTTGCAAAAGAACACACAGAGAAAGGCAAACGAGAAGGAGAAAGAAGATCATAGCATACTGAGGCAAGACAAAAATGCAGAGTAGAAAGGAAAAAGGGAAGAGAGCACACGCAAGGAAGAAGGCCAGAGATGAAGAAGACCAGAAGCGTGAGCAGAAAATGTGGAGGAACAAAGACAGAGGTTGAAAATGCAGAAACAGGGCAGAGAAATGTTGAAACATTAAAAAAGAGAGAGAAGAGAAACAGATCCTCTTCAGCTAGCCATAGCAGCCTGCATGCACGAAATACACACAGAAAGAAAGCAGAAGAATGGACACAGAAGACAGGGAAAAGAGAACACACACACACATGCACTTTTGGCTGAGCACAGAAAAGGCAAAATAGAGCAAAAGGAGAAGCAAGCAACTAAAACACGCGCACACACATTTTCGGCCAGCAGGAGAAAAAGAAATAGAACCAGGAATGCACGCATTCATGAAGTAGGTGGAAGAACAGAGAAAGAAGACTAGAAAAGCACACATACAAAAGACAGAGACAGGGGAGGTCATGTGCACAAAAATGTAGTGAAAAAAAGGGAAAAAGCAAAAACACAGAGAAGGCGAGACAGCAGTTGAAGCACGTAAAGAGCAAATAGCAGGTAAATAATCATGACTTCAAAAAAAAGCATCCCTCCTATCCTCTATATAAAGCTAAGATAGAGAAAGAGAGGGAGGACGGACGGACAAGAGCAGTATACCGAGAAGAAGGTGGAAGGAAGAGCATCGAGACTGAGAGGAAGAAACAGACGGAAAGGACGCAGACGGAAGAGCTGTTTTGGCTAGGAAAAATAGGAGAAAATGGAGAGTGAACTGAGACGAGAAGGAAAGAGAGCTAAGAGGGGAAGAGACTGAAATAAAACCAGAAGTTAACATAGAAAAGAAGAAGCACCCGGAAATGCAAAAACAGAGCATGTATGCGCGCATCTCCCATCTCTCTCTCGATCACAGTTAGACTATGATGGACGTGGAAGATGTTCTCATGATCATGATTATCATGTAGATGGGTTGGAGAGCCTGGGAAGGAGACCAGAGGCTGGTGGTGGATTATCAGACGAAGAACGCAGTGTGATTAAAGGAGAAGGCCGGATCTGTACTCTATGAGAACTCCTAGTTTCCCACCCGTTGGGTATCGTGCAAGTTTTGAAGGTCACCATTAGCAGAGAGCTCAGAGGGCAATCTCGCTGCTTCACTGGAAAGAGAGGCTTCTTCCTCTGCAGCAGCAATAACATTGACGTTGTGGTTGCAGTTTATTTGGTGGCTTTACCAGTGTTATTCTCCTGATGTCACAACAGTGTAGAAAGGAGTCAAGGTGAGCATCTGAGAAGGTTCAAGTTGGAGGAAGTGATATTGCTTTAAAACACATCTTGAAGGACCTTAAGAATTTGCAGAAAGATCTATCAACTTCATTCAGCACAAGTTCTAATATAGGTTTTTCATAACTTCATGCAGCCTTATATTATATCATTTCCTAACCTTAATGTATGCATAGCTTGTTATAAGGTATGGTAATTGAAGGTGATGGATATGTCACTACAAATTTGATTTTGGTTTCCTATAATTAAAACTTAGATATACTTTTACAAATTAGATTGTGTTAAGCTCAAAATCTTGATTACATAATGAATGTGTTTTTGAATAACCCATATCATAAGAGAAAATTTAAAATCTCTATAGACATTTAAAATAATCTCATACAATAAAAATCAATAAGATTTCACAGGTATGAGGATCAACTTTGTAGATGTTTATACGGGTTCTAAAGGCCCATTATTAACATTAATTTTTTTATATAATAGATATTTAAGTCTCACATGAGATTTCAATAATCTTTATAGAGAATTAAATTAATTGCCTTATCGTGTAGGATGATAAATCCTCACGGATATCACAATTCTCAAATTATATGAATTTTGAAAAAAATTAATAAACATTTATATATATTATATATATTTTAAAATACATTTAAAATATATAATATTTAATCCTTTATGGTGTAAAGATTTTGAATCTCCGCAGATATTTAGGATAATCGTATTACCGTAAAAGTCAATAAGGCTTTATAGGTATGATGATTAAAATTCTCTAAAAAACATATAAATGCATGCTTGAATAAATTATTACTAATATATAAATAAATTTAATTCTTTTATTGTGAGAGATTTTGAAATCTCCGCGGATATTTAGAATGATTGCATTATCGTATGAGCCAATATGGCTCTACAGGAACTGTGATTAAATTTCCAATCATAAAATATAAAAAAAATTCTTAAACTCTTTTCTTTTCTTTATTCCAAAAATTTTAAAAAATAGAGGAAATAATTAAAATTAAATCACTTTTTGCAATTTAAAACACACATATCAAAATTTCAGAAATTGTTTTATTTGCAAAATGGTAAATTATTTCTAATTAATTTCTCTTCAAAAATATTTTCACCAACAACTTATAAAGCCCGAACTACGTGGACTTTGATCCCTATCATAGGGCCTTGATGAACCCTTTAGTCGCCTTGGGTTATCAAATTTTACTATAATGTATAAGTGAGTATTCTAGGTCATTTCCCTAGAGAGCAAAGCATACAAATTATTGTTCAAATACTTACAAATTAATCTAAATTTTCAAGTGACTAAACTAACTCTATAATTCAACAATAAATGTTTGTAAAATTCTGTTTTAGTTGGAATGAAATGAATGATGATTATGGTGAGCCCAAGTCAGATTTCCTAACATTAATCATTGATTTCCAGAATTATAACATCATAAACCTTCTTGATTAACCTAAAATAAGATACTTAGAAACCTCTAAGTATGGTACACCATTAGACTTAATGGACAATAATGAATCTAGGTCAAGTGAATTTAGAAATTAACACTATATTCAGCCTTGTTCTACACAAGTTTCAGACCAAAACTAGTAGAAGAAAAACACCTTAAGTCAAATTCATATAACTAATATGGATCTAACTCAAGTCTACATAAGAACTTGAACAAGAATCAGCAAGAACTTATGAAATAACCCTAGAACATTAAGGTAAATCATAAATTCCAGAACTAAAAATAGCATGAATATAAATTCAACATTCATCAAATCTGGATTAGAATCACAAAGTCTTCAACCAAAATAGGTTCAAAATTCAAAATTCTCAATTAATCAAGACAAGAACATGAAATCAAGAAAATGAACAACAATTACAAATCTGGAAATCTCATAATGTCAAGTCATCTTTCTTGGAGCTCTAAATGATCAGCCTCTCATGCTCTTCCTCTTCACTTGAATCAGACCTTGAGAAGCCTCCATGAATGTATGAAGATGAAGATGAAATCTGGAGATCAATGTGTGCTGGACGAAATCTGGAGGAGAAGAAGAAAATGGATGAAAATTTAGAGGAGAATGAAGGCAGAATTCAACCTGAATGAAGGAGAAAGGAGAAGAAATGATCTGGATAGTAAGAGGATGAGAAGATGGTGTGATCTGAATAAGAAGATGAGAGAATTAAATCTAGGAAATTGGAGAGTGAATATGAATGAAAATTGAGAGAGAGTATGGCTGAAGTGAGAGAGTGGGATCTGAATTCTGAGGCTCCAATCTGAAAATTCTGCTTAAGTATGAGTAACTAATTCTGATCCAATGGTGATGATTCCAAGGCCAAAAACTGAATCAGTTATTCCAGCTGGAAATAATGAATTAAAATTAAAAATTAATTCTGGAAATTAGAGGAAATGAGGCGCCAAGATGAGCTGGAGATGAGAGTATGAACAATGTGACTAAGCATGGACCATGTGACTTCATGCATGGGCAAAAACATGACTCTCTCAGTTGGCTCATTTCCATATGAATTTCCATGCATTTCATAAATAATTCACGCCTAAATTGCTTCTCCCTTGCATCATGATGATGTCAGCTATTGCTTCCCATGTGATCAGCTTCAATTCACGTCATTATGCACTTCTTTGTTTCCCTTGATGATGTCATCCCATGAATTCCTTAGATCAGATTATACATGTGCTCTTGACTTCTCCAAATTTGTTGACCAAGTCTTTGCTCCTTGATTCCAAAATTACCCTCACACAAATCTGAAAATAAAGACACAAAACTAAATAAATTCTAAAAAGACAATTAAAAAGGAAGAAAATGAGAATTTAAGCCCAAAAGTCCAATCAAGCATCTTAAAGTCTCAAACCATCCACTAAATAGCATTATTAGGGTCTAAGTAGTCAATGTGTGAAACATAGCTAAAAACCGGGAAACAAACCCTAATATGCACTATTTGGTGCCAAAAACCAAGTGTATAACATGTAAAATATGAAGTAGATCAGGCCTTAGAGCCAGATTTTGAGTCAAGTCCTCCCCGTAAATAAATAAATATTTCTCGCTTAATTGTTATCATTTTTATATCAAACACATGAATATAAAAGGGATAATTAAAATAATTTTAAAACCATACTAATATCGCACAACAAACTTTAGGTAACCGTACTCACGAACGGGTGTTGTGGGATGCCTAACACCTTCCTCATACTCAACCGACTCCTAAACCTTTCTTCTGAATTCACAGACCATCTTTATCTACCATTAAATGGTTTCGTAAAATTTCCCTCAAAATCTTGGTGGTGACTCCTATTTCTTCGGTTTTCCTTCCGAAGGCCAAAACCTCCGCTCTCGCGCCGTCTGCGTAGCATTTCTGGGTGTGACAATTAGTTTACCACCCTTAAGCTTTGATAAAGAAAAAGTTTTCCAAGCATGTCAACTTGGAAAACAAACTAAAAATTCATTTAAGTCTAAAGATTTTATTTCATTTGAAAAACCTCTTCAGCTCTTTGCATATGGTCCTGCAAGAACAAAAAGTTTTGATGGCAATCTCTATACTTTAGTTATTGTCGATGATTACTCTAGATTTACTTGGACTTACTTTCTTAAATTTAATGATGAAACTTTTTATGCCTTTAGTGTATTTACGAAAAAGGTCTAAAATGGGAAGGGTATTTTTATAATGTCAATTAGGTCTAATCATGGAGGAGAATTTAAAAATGGTGACTTTATGAATTACTGCAATGAAAATGGAATTAGACACAACTTCTCTATACCAAGAACTCCTTAAAAAAATGGAGTGGTAGAAAGGAAGAACAAAGTACTTATAGAAATAGCCAGAGCTATGCTTAGTAACAATGGCATATCATAAATATTTTAGGTTGATGCCATGAATACTGCTTGTTATATCATTAACAGAGCTTATATAAAGCCTAAACTCAATGAGACGCTGTATGAACTCTACAAGGGAAGAAAGCTAAACATATCTCACTCCAAGTGTTTAGTAGCAAGGTGCTCATCCACAACAACAATAAGGAGAATCTAGGAAAATTTGATCCCAAATTAGATATGAGAATTTTTCTTTAATACTTTAGTAAGAGTAAGGCTTTTTGTATATTCAACCTGAGATCCAAGACTATAGAAGAATCAATACATATGGTGTTTGATGAATTTCCCATAGAAAACAAGAAGATTCCTAATATTAATTATGTCACTGAAGAGTTGTGTGATCTTCAATTAAAGAAAAACAATTCAATAGAAGATCTAGGAGAAAAATATGAGACTCTACCTAAAGGTAATGAAATTGAAGAAGTTCAGCAACTAGCTACTTGGAGAAATAACAAAAATCATTCTTTTGGATCAAGTCATTAGGGATGTTAATGAACATGTCTAAACCAGAAGTAAATTCCAAAACATTGCTAGTCATTCAGCCTTCATTTTAGAAATAGAGCCAAAAATAGTTGAAGAAACCCTATCTAATTTGTACTAGATAGATGCAATGCAAGAAGAGCTTAGTCAGTTTGAAAGAAGCCAAGATAGGACTTGGTACCAAGGCTAAAAAATCATCTAGTAATTGGAACAAAATGGGTCTTCAAGAACAAACTTGATAAAGGAGGCATCATTATTAGAAACAAAGTTTGACTAGTGGCAAAAGGATATAATCAGGGAGAAAGTATAGACTATGAAGAAACCTTTACTCCAATTGGTAGATTGGAAGCAATTTATCTACTTCTAGCATATACATCTGTGAAAGATATCAAGCTATACCAAATGGATGTAAAAAGTGCATTTCTCAATGGCTACATCCTTGAAGAAGTATATGTTAAACAACTACCTAGTTTTGAAGACCCTTAGAAATCTGATGCTGTCTTCAAATTAAAGAAAGCTCTCTATAGACTCAAACAAGCACCCAGAGCCTGGTATGACCAATTGAGTTCCTTTTTTCAGAAAAAGGATTCAATCGAAGTAAAGATGATACTGCTCTCTTTATAAAAAGAAAAAGAAATCAATTATTAATTGTTAAAATTTATATAGATGACATTATATTTGGTACAACTGATGAATCTCTGTGTAAGAAATTTTTTGAGTTAATGTAGGGAGAATTTGAAATGTCTATGATGGGAGAATTAACATTATTTCTAGGACTACAAATTAAGCAAAGGAAGGGTGGTATATTTATGTGTCAAACTAAATATATTAGAGAGATGCTCAAAAATATTTAGATGGATCAAGGTCAGAATTGATACTCCAATGAGCTCAACCATCAAAATGGATGAAGATGTTGCTGGAACAGAATATGATTGCAAATTATATAGAGGAATGATTGTATCACTTCTATATCTCATAACAAGTTATCCAGATACATTCTTTAGTGTTGGTCTCTGTGCAAGGTTTCAATTAGCACTAAAAGAATCCTATGTGATTACAGTGAAATGGATTTTCAAATATCTAAAAGATACTAATTCACTTGGTCTTTAGTATCCTAAAGGAGGTAGCGAGTTCTTAATTGAATATTCTGATGCTGATTTTGGTGGATGTAAGACTGAGAGAAAAAGCATGAGTGGAACATGCCATTTTTTTTAGATCATATGTGTATTGGGTAAGCAAGAAATAGAATATTGTCTCGTTATCATCAACTAAATCAAAATATATAGCTGCTAAATTATGTTATTCTCAAATCTTATAGATAAAGCAGCAACTTAAAGACTTTGGAATCAAGCTCAAGAATATTCCAATCAAGTGTGACAATACCAGTACAATATGGTTGACTAAAAATCTAGTTCATCATTCTCGAATTAAGCATATTGACATTTGTCATCACTTTATTAGAGATCATGTTCAAAAGAAAGATGTCATAGTATAATTCACCCTTATTGAACTACAACTTGTTGATATCTTCACAAAACCTTTGGGAGCAGAACAGTTCGTATTCATATAAAGATAGTTGGATCTGTTAAATCCCAACAAGTTGTAAGCAATTCTTTCTTATTACTCTTTCTTTTTGATCTATTTAATTATGTATTTTAACTTAAGCATTGAAATGGCTATTTGGAAGTGCAAGTCTCTGTCTAAAGAAATTTTCTATTAGTGTTATAAAATATGTAATACCGGTGTTAGAATTTCAACACCGGTACTAATGGTTATTCTGAGACAATGCAGAAAGCTAACTTTGATAGTAATACCAGTGCTGTGTTCTTCAACACTGATGCTATGAAAGCTACTTCAAAATCATTAACTTTGCCAAGAGATGAGTATGACACCTCAAAATGACTCAATGTGGATAAGATCAAATTGATTTACACTTTAAATGAGCTAACTGTTGAACTTTAATTTTTTAAGTTTAACATCGATGTTATGGTAAGCGTAACATCTTGAATTTCTTAATCCTAAGTTTAGAGGTTAATCGAAGAAGAAGTAGAAGTTAGTGTGAGATTAGAGATTCGGATCATTAATTGGTAATTTGACTTGTTTGTATGTTGTGTGAGCAGATACGGGCAAAAGGAGTACGTTTCAGTTAAAGAAAGTGTGCATGATGAGAATAAATCTCATTGTTCCATGCGCCGCGGCTTGTAATGCATGTGCTGTGACGCATGGACCAGAAATTGCCTTTATAAGTCATGAAATTTCAAAGGAGTAAAATTTAAAAACACACGAGATAGAGAGAGGAGAAGGGCTAAGGAGCTAAGTCAAGTTATTTTGGAGCGGTGGAAGGTGATTCGGATCGATAACTTGTCAGGTAAGCTACGTTTATCTCTTACCTTCCATTCTACACAAATTTCTCTAAAATGAATTAAGTTATAGGGAGATCGAATTGGTGGAATTTGAGGGATTTAATTCTTGCCCAATAGTAATAAAAAGGTTCTCAAAAGTTAAATTAGAGCTTTATGACTGGTTTAAAGCTGAACGGTAGAGCTTTGAACCCATGGGCTCAATTTTAGCCTTTAGAGAGAGAAAGTTAGGGCAAAAATCTGATTTGAGTGAAATAAGACAGGTTGAGATGATGTAAAGTAGTAATTGGATACTCATAGACTTAGAATGGATAAATGGGAAAGAATTTATAGATGAATATAGTCTTAAGTAGTAAAAATAAGTTTTTAGTCAAAATGGACCAAATGACTAAAATGTGCCAAATGTGTTCAGATTAGCATATTGGATGCACAAGTAGAGAAAGGAAGCCTGAGATAAGCTTGTGTGATAGTTGAAATCCATAGGTAACCTTTCTAGTGACAGAAGGGTTGAGGTAACCAAATAACTTTCTTTGTTTGACTGTTTATTGTAATTGTATGTTAGTATGCTATATAGTACATGAAATAATTTTAAATTGAGCATATTTTATAGTATTGAGTGATTGTTGTGTGAAATGACTTTTGATTGAAATAAGTATTGAAATGTGTGTTTTGTAATGAAAAGTATTATATATATATATATATATGTTATGTGTAAGAAAGTGTGAAATGGTAAATGGGAACCACAAATGGTTCAGGAAAGCATGATTATAGGGGTAGGAGTTCACACGAGTATAGGAGATGATAAAGACCATATGGCAAGGTTTCCTTAGTACCCTTTAGGGTGTGGTGTTGGAAACAATTCTCCTTAGTGCCTTAAAAGGTGCGGTGTTAGAAAAGATCTCCTTAGTGCCTATTGAGGTATGGTGTTGGAAATGAGAGACTCCTTAGTATCTTTATGATGCAGTATTGGAGTCAACGATGCCCCATCATGTATATTGGGGAAAACCATAGTCCGTATTGTGTGTTAGAACATCTTTAGTCGGGTGATTCTACCACTATAAGTGAGCTCAAGACTAATAAGAATATACATTAGTCTAAGATGAGCCTATGGTTTCATGTCTGGGTGATTTGGAGGTTCGGTTGGTAGAAATCATGCTAGTATGTTATGTGATATAATGAGATATTATTTGAGATGACATGGAATCCTATGTGATTAAGGAAAAGTGAGAAAGAAAATGAGATATATGATATAAATACCACTTTATGAGGTTTTAATGATATACTATGTTTACTTCCATATTGTTGCATATGATAGTCAATAGGAGTGAGTTATTCTGTTACTGAAATTTTTATCTCACTCTCATGGTTATATGTTTACAAGATTGGAAAGTGATCAGGGCAAGGGAAGAGAGTCTGGACCAGCTTGAGTATGAAGTTGTGTACTTCAAGTTTGTGTAATGAACTAAACTGAGATTGTATATATATGTATGTAAGTGAGTTGCCATAGGATTGCATGCATGTATTGAATTGAGATTTTGTGAAATCAAGCCTGATTATGTATATATATGTTGTTTGAAACAAAAGCGCTATGATTTGAGTATATTATGGTGAAATGAGTTTGTGTTGGTGAATCTTAAGCCAAGGGACAAATTATGATAAAATGAATAATTTGGGTGCTAAGATTGTATTATGAATATGATTGTATATGTATGGGTTGAGAAATAGCCAAGTGGACTAAGTTATGCCAAGAAATGGAAAAGTATGTGAAGTTAGTGAATTGTGGTAGTTGGCCATAGAAGGGTCAAATTTTGATAGATGAGTATGATTGTGATTAATTGTGATCAATCAAGTGTATTAGATCCTTTTGGACTTGATTCAAGGCCTAGTGTGGTCTAATGAGAGTAAAGGATTGATTTGAGCACTTGGGTGCATAAAATTTTTAGAAAAAGTGACTTTTTACATCCGAGTGTCCTTATTTTGATCGGACTGTTAGATCATGTCCAAACTTATCTTATTAGTTAATATATGAGCTAAGCTTCATGTGGATGTTTGAATCACTTCAATCAGATGTCATGTGTGAAAACTACGTATGCTAAAAGTTCATCATTTTTGCTGTTAAAATGATAATAGAAATTTGGACAAGCACACCACGGCACATGGTGACACATGCCATGGCACATGGCATAGAAAGGGTGAGCATATGGCTCTATGCCACATGCCGCTGTGCACGAACCAAATTTTAGTTTTATTTTGTGATGAAATGCATGCCATTAGGATTGGAATGCTGGTGGGTTATGTTTATTATGTATTAGAGGAGTACATGATCTACTTCCACTGTGTATTTCTCTGATTGTATTGTGAATTGATTGATTTTACAAAATAAGTTTTCAGCCGAAGCTTTTAAAATGAAATTTAATTATTATCATTGATATGAGGTAGTGGTAACACTGTAATCTTCTCTTATATTTAGTAGATATATAAAAGGAGGTTACAGTAAGCAACATCGATGCTATATCTATCTATATACAGTATGAATCTGCTTTCTCGCTCAGTTCACTTTTTTGCCCTAAAACTACTAGTGCTAATTTTCTCTCTCGCATAAGCTCCCTATTCATTCTACTCTTTCATAACCATTTCTCCTATAAACCTAACCATTCCTCTATCAAATTTACACCATTTTCTCTATCCAAATCTCTAATATACACTAACCAATCCACGATAAAGCCTGCACGAACACAAATAACTAAATAGGCTTTGAAAGCTCGAGGACTCTCTGTGTTTGATTTCTTCCAAGCCAAAGACATTATGGTTAAGTGAGTTAGGTCTAGACAAGGAAATCCAAGTCTCAGTAGCTACAATGAAGTGATAAATAAAGCAGAGCAAGTTGCAAAGAGAAAGGAAAGAATGAAGACAAAATCTCCTAATGAAGAACAAGTGGAAACTACTGGTACTGCTCCATCTCAACCTACTCTTAAGAAGCCTAGGATTGCTTAAAAAGGACAAAGAGTATCAAAGAAAGCTAAGGCTTCTCAACCCTTTAAATATGAATCATTCTCCTCTAAGAGGACACCTGAGGGTATAATGCCTAGCCAACCTCACTCTAAAAATCTTGAAGAATAGATGAAAAGGAAAGGGAAACCTCTTATCACTAAGGCATTAGATAAGAGTAATGATTTTACTAGTTTCTGCTTCGACTCACTCCACACTGAGCAGATTCCAAGCCTGGCCTTGAAAATGACTAGAAAAGAAGTCAGTAAATCTTGGATTGTCAACCTAACAAAGCTCAAAGAGAAGGGATATGATGTTACTGAAATGATGAAGCCTTACAAGGCACTGTTAGAGCTCAACATGGCAATAAGTCTAGAAGTTGTAAGAGCTTTCTACAGTTCTTTACAAGTTCTATATAATGGTGAAGTACTAAGAATAACAGTTAGAGGAAAATCTTTTGACATTATAGAAGACTATCTCAATACCCTTCTAAAGTTTCCAACTAATGAAAGGTTGATGAGGCTATCATATTTATCTTATGAGAAGCCAGCCATGTTCACAACACTGGTACTGACCTGGGAAGAAAGTTCTAGTCTAGTAGAAAAGCCCAAGTCCATGCCAACAATTCACAAAGTAATCTACCATATTTTGTCAAGGTCTATTACTTATAAAAGAACTGAGGTAAATAAGCTTATCTCTAAGGACTTAAGGTTTTTGACTACCTTAATCAAAGGATTTAAATTGGATATTGCCTCCATTATCTTTGAAAAGATGAAGAACTTAGTCTAGCTGAGCATAAAAAGAGATAGGAAATATCTCGTCTATGGAAATGTAATTTCTAAAATGTTAGAAGATCAAAAGATTATGTATATGAAAGGAAATAAAGTGCTGGGAATGAGGAGATCAATTTTATGACTCTGAAAAGGATGGAAATTAATAAAGAAGGAGGAGGTAGTACCCAGATTAAAGCTCACACAGTAGTAGCTTATAGTGCTTAAGGCAGACAAGATTCTTAACCAACTCAAAATGACTCATCTATCCCACCACCATCATAAGGAGTATATCTTGACTCAGATTCTATCAAGTGGTTAGATAGGAGATTTAAGATTGAACTTGAGCTTTTCACTTTTTGTCTTGAGAGACAAGCTGAGGACTTCAATAAGAGACTAAAGAAAGCCTCTGAAGAAATTAGAGAAGAATTCAAGGAAGAAATTGGCTTGCTGAGAGCTCAAGTTCTGAGCTTATGAGGTATACCAATTAGACCAAGAGACTCATCTGAGCATTATTTTCCCTTTAGGATGGATAATCCTATTGGTATCATTTTACATGAGGATTTTATGTCAGTACACACATCCAGTACCTCTACTTCAAAGAAGGAGACAGAGGTAGACATTGACGGTGACTTACAAATACCCTCCAAGATTGGAAATCTAAGGGTTGGACTAGTTTCCTCTACTAATTCTGAACTAAGAGCTATGTTTGAAGATAGTTCAAAAGGAGCTAAGTCATATGCTTCAGACAATAACAAGCTTGCATTAGTTGTGGCTAAGATTGCCAGAGAGTATATTGAGATATTTGATGATGAGGAAGAATTGGAGTCTACACAGTCACCTTCACCTTCTACTCCATTCTTCTTTGGGATCAACTATACAAAAGTCTTTCAAGACTTAATCAAGAGAAATCTTAATTTTGTATTGTCTCCTACACTACTTATTGCCATTTTGAAATCTGGTGCAGTGCTCAAGCCTCCACCAAGGTTCAAGTATTGACCAATCTGGACTGAAAGTGGTACTTCTTTATCCTATGTGCCTTTTTCAAACTTGTTTGTTCTTGATGATGTCCAAGCCTTCTACTAATGATAAAAAAGGGGAGAAGAGTGATGCAAAGTCATAAAACAAGGCAGACAGCAAGATTCAAGATAGTGGGTTAAACAAGTATATGGTTGAAGATTTGGGAAGTGGCAAGCATAAGGGTCAACCTGTTGTAAGAAGGCCAAGAAATGCTTTGCCTAGACTCAACAAATTCTGACCAAAGCCTTTAAAGACTTCTAAGTGTCAATACTCATCCAAACCCTAAGAACCTCAAACCTCTCAATCCTCTAAAACACCCAAACTTTCATCTCCCACTACCAAAAAATTACATGAGTTAATGGATTTATTTGGTACTATCTTTAAGAAGTAAACTGAGTAGCAGTTTGAATGTTTACTTGTTTATATGTTTAAACTTTCTTTGATAATTTGTACCTTCTTTTGAATATATATATATATATATATAATGTGCATTTCTCCTATTTTTAATGTGTTTATCTCTTTTAAGAAGTTCATACCAAAGTCTCTTTGAGAACTAACTCTTTGTATCTAAGTTTTGTCATAATCAAAAAGGGAAAAAAATGTTGAACCCTGGTTTTGATGATTACAAAATAAAAAGATGTTTTATGTGTTTCAGGCTTTTTTAATAAAATAATTGGCTTAACATTAAAACTAACTAAGTGAGAGCTTATATGAATAGAAGGTATGCTATTTTGTTAGTTAAGTATTTGACTTAACTATAATCTTTTGTACTTGAAATTGTCTTGTTCAAAAATATTTCAAGTATTGATAACACTAGTACTGGATGTCTTAACACCGGTGTTAGCTCTATTATCTTCACTGTTCTATTGACTCATGGCTAATATAACACTGGTCCTACTCATTCTAACACCGGTGTTACCGTTTTAAAACTTGTGCAATTGAGTTTCTCTTATTCAAACATTTTTCCTTACACTAGTACTATCTTTTCCACATCAGTCTTATCCTTCATTTATCTTTGGTTAAATTATGTCAACATCTGTGTTACTTGGTTAGCACCTGTACTAAGTTTTGTTCAACTTTGTGCAATATCTGTGCTAACACATCAACACCAATACTGTTCTTTCTTTTGTCCTACGAAGAGATTTGATTGATTGTTAATTTGGTGTTATTTCCTTTTAACACCGGTGCTAAATAGTCTTTTCAAAAATATTCTAATTCTTTCAAAAATATTAAAAATCTTTGTCTTTTAAGTATTGCATTACACCGGTACTACAAGGAAAAACACCTGTGCTATAAAATTCCTTCTATGTCTAATCTTCACAGTAACACTGGTGCTAGAACATAGTAACACCAGTATTACTATGAATCTTTGTGCTCAGTTTTTCTTATCTCATCCGAATGTCATCATAATATATCTTTTACTCCTTTTTTTCATCTAAAATCAATTGTGTTAACTCTATATCTTTACCAAATAATATTTAAACATAATTATTTCCTTGAAGTTATTCTAGTTGCTCATGTTTAAATAACTTCAAGGGCAAAATTGCTCCAACAAAAACATTAGGGTGCTGGATGTTCCTCGGGAAATACTTCAAGAAAAAAATGCATCTTTACCCTTGTATTATTGATTGTGTGGTTGGGAATAGTAAAGTCTAAATTAATTAGGGACTTTACACGCTACAGCACACAGTATGTGTTTTATAGAAAAAAGTCATGAACAGATAGAAAAATCAGAAGAGAAGGAAGGAGAAAATGAAGGAGCTCACTTTTGCTCTGTTAGATCTTGAAGATTCAAAGTTTTAAGAGCATTTTAGAGCTTCAAATCACTTGAGGTAAGTTCCTCAAGCCCTAATCTTCCTTTTTCGTCCATTTCTGTTGCCACCAAAAGTATTTTCATAAAAAATAATTTAGAAATTAAAAATAATTTATATAATTCACTTTTGGTAATGACATTTGTCACCACCAAAAGTATTTTTATAAAAAATAATTTTAAACTTAAAAATAAGTTATATAATCCACTTCTAGCGGCGACATTTTGTCACCACCAAAAGCATTTTTATTAAAAATTTAGAAATTTAAAATAATTTATATAATTACATTTGGTAATGATATTTGTCTCCACTAAAAGTATTTTTAAAAAATTAAATATAATTTTAAATTATATGAAATAATTTATAAAATTATAATACAGCTTTATAAAATTATATTTTTTTTAAAAATGTTAAAAAATTCCTGGATGAATTCATAAGATCTTACACTAGCTCGAGAAGAATGTGCAACTTTACTCAAGAGCTAACATCTGAGTATCTTCATCTCTTTTAGACTGTTTTTCAAGAACAAATTCAACATCTTGGTCATCTTCAAGAGGGATTACAGTCTTAAGGGATTGTCTACTTCTTCTACTAAGTTCTAATGGCTTTTAAACAAGCATTTCATGTTATTCCACCTAGTGTATTTAGGTTTCTCTTGTTATAAAAAAAGTTACTAATAATATTTTTATAATTAATTATTGCTAAGAATAATATGAATAATTATTCAAATCCACCTGGCTATGAGATTGGAGATGATTAAATATTAACTAGATTTATCACATATAAGATCATTGTAATTATCTTATATTATAAAAGTTATTAGTATTTATTAAAAATTCAAAATTATTCAAAATGATTATTAACAAAATTTTTGTGGTTGAAATTAATTTTTTATTAAAATACTTTTAAGATAATGAAAAATTATCGATAAAATATATTTTTAATAAAGAAGGGGAAAACATTTATCTTTTTTAAGAAAAGATAAAAATTTAATCATTTAGTTTATCAATTTTTGTGAAAAATATGAAGAAAAAAGTAAAAGATATTTAACATAAAATAATATAATACATATTTATAAATAAATTATATACTTAATAATTTTCATTTAAAAAATAAAAATAAAATTTAAAAATTGGTTACAATGTATAAAAGAATATTATTTAATATTTAAAAAAATTTTATTTTAAGTTCATTTTCCTAACAAAAATAATATTTACCAATAAGAAATAATATTTTATTAAAAATAATTTAAATATTCATATAAATTATTTTATCATATTAATAATTAAAATAAAATAAAATATATGTATATCTTTTAATAATATATTTGATATATGTGTGTATGCAATTACATAACATATATTTAATTTTGCATATAATAATTATAGGTGTATTTCAATTCAACTCACAAAGAAGATAAGCTTAAGGCTTAGAGGTGGGAGGTTAAAGGTTCAAACCTTGACTTTAGCATATTTTGCAGCAAATATGTGACACGCACATGTGGTGGTGACGTGCACACGTGAAGTGGCTTTAGGAGGCACACACATGGCAAATTATAACATTCTAGATTTTTAAACTCAATTAATTGAGCTTAATGAGGGAAATTAGTGAATTGATTATGTATGTAGCCAGAAAGGTTTAATATGTGTATTTGATTGTGATTTTAGCCCTAAAAATATGGGTTTAAAGTGAAGTCGGGCCATTTAGGTAAGAAAAGGAGAGGAAAATTTGAAGAGAAGTCCTTTATGCCACATACTGCGGTGTAAGGAACATTCGTTGCAGTGCACAGAAGCAATCATCATGAATTGGACTCTTTGTGCCATACACCTTGGCGGAGGGCTGCGTGTGCCATAATGCACGGTTAAAATTCTACTTAAACTAGTTTGCATTTGTGTGCAAAATCAGAAGAGGAGAGAGTTAGAGAATGAAGAACTCAAAATTGGCTCTACTAGGGAACAACATTGGAGCCTATTGAAGATATGTAGAAGCTTCCCAACATCTAAGGTAAGTAGTTTATGACTTTTTCTTCCCTTTTCTACCATGTTTATGAGGAGTAAAGTTAAGGTTTGAGTTGAAAGAGTAATATTTAGTCTATATGAACTATGGGATCGAACCTATTGACTAAAATAGATATAATGGGAGTTGTTTAGAGTATTTAAATCCTACATTAATGATTTTAGGAGTGATTAGCTCATAGGAGCCATTAATATTCAAATTTAGTAATAAATGAGGTGTTGGGAGTGTTTGTGGATTGTTAATAGTGCTTTCATGACTCATTAATAATAATGTGAGTCATTAGAACTTTGTAAATGTAACATTTCAAAAATTATTCCCTTGATTAATTAAGCTAATGAAGGATAAATATGTAAATTTAAGTATAAATAGGTTTGAAGATAATTAATGATGGCTATTGGATTTATCTTTAGTCTTTTGATTGGATTCAGAAGTGAAATGGGTTACCCGGGCTTAAATTATAGAAAAAAATTAATTAAATTTTAACTCAGTGCATTACGTTACAGTATAAAAATTTACATTACAGCATAATTCCCATAATCAACTTTTTTAAAAACATGAAAAAATGGTCTGAAATAGGGGAAGAAGACCAGAAACAGAGGGAGGGCAATAAAAAGAGTAATTGCTCTGCTAGGGCATCAACTTTTGGATAATTTAGAGGTGATTGGAGCTTGATTTCACCTAGGTATGCCTTCCTTATCTCTTCTTCTTCTCTCTACACGTTTTGGAAGTAAGATTTAAGGTTGAGAGATGATGATTTTCGAACCTAGGGCTACAAGTATTGGAAATTGTGCCCTAGGACCAATCATTGTACTATGCACATTGTTATTTAATGAATTTCTCTTTTGTTATCATATCAATTGCATGTTCACTATAATAATTTTATCCTTGGATAAACTATAGTGATTGTCCTAAATGTTCCTAGTCAGTCATCTATGAGGGATTATAGATGAACCAAGACTAATATGATTTTGATTAATTATAGAGATACAAATCAAAGTCATAAGCACTTGAAAGAGTACAAAGTGCTGGATTAACCCGTTATGAGAAAGTTGCATGGTATAAGTCCTAAGCTTATCTCATATGTAACCATATCACTCAGCCCTTTGACCTGAGGTCATCATGAATTCCTACATGATGACAATTGAACTTTGACCTATTTAAAAGTCACCTTTGACCTGGCAATCATAAAGGCTATGATTAAGCTTAGTGATATTCATGCAGAAGAATGTGAATGGTCAAGATAAAATTTGTTCCTCACATTAAGTGAGAGATATTATTGGTCCCCCAATGAGTAAGACTGAGAAAATTTATGGCCAAACTATAACAGAAAGGGTTTTTCCATTACTACAATCAGTCCACTCAGAGATCAAGAAAGTAATGGTCAAGTAAATAAGAATGACAATTTCATGTCTCATACTTGATCGAAATATTGCGTGATAAAAGGGATGTGATACAGTTACATGATAAGTTACATCAGATCATCAATCCCATGTGAATTGAATAGTTGCAATGTTTTGCTAGAGGCTTCTTGTGACTTGTGGGCTAATAGCATAATTAGCCTACTACCAACTTCATATGGGCCTATAGGGTCGCACACAAGAATAGCCTAACTCGAGCTATAATATCCAAGTTTATTGAATATGGAATATATCTAGATTCAATGAATGTAACATAAGGTGAATGAATTATATATATATATATATATATATGAATATTTATTTGATAAATATTTATATATATTTATATGAAATATAAAATTTGAAGTATAATTTTATATATATATTTTTTCAATATATATATATATGTATATATATTCATGTATATATATAATATAATATAATATGTATATGTGATATATATTATATTATATTATATTATGTTAGTTTTAAATTTAATTTCATATGATACATTAAATTTAATAACTAACATAATATTAGAGAATATCATGTCAATTTTATAATTTAAATTTATAAGATAAATTCAAATTAGATATGATATATGGATTAAATTTATGAGATAAATTTAATTAAATTTTCATGGGCTTTTTAAGTGGAAGATGAAAACCCTAATCCATATACTATATATAGATAGGGATATGCTTTATAAAGTGAGAGTTAGAAAATTTCTGATGGCTAAACACTTTGAGAGCCACGAAACACCTTAGAGAAAATAAAGCTAACGTTTAAAGAAGAACGGATGCTGCGAGCACTAACACACAGTTCGAGTTAGAGAGCTATTTGTGTAGATACTAATGGAATAAGCAAATCTATATTGTCAGCTCCTGAGATTTGAATTCTTGAAGAGAACACGTATCAAGTTTGAAGAATTAAAAGGTAACTCTTCTATCCACCTTGACTTAAATGAGTTTGTTTGGTCTATATCTGGATAGAGATTTTAAAATTTTAATCTTTCGATGCGCTCCCTATCTAACAATGGGTTTGAATCTATTGTTCTAAATGGGATTAATGTGAGTTGTTTGAGTTATCTAAGCCTATAGATAGTGGTTTTATGCATCTATGAGGGTAGGCTCTCAATTATAGATAAATTTGTGCATTTAAATGCCATAAATGGTGGTGCTTGAGGTAAGTGGCTACCATTGATATTGATTAAATATTTTGTTAGTGTTAATTGGATCTAATGAGTGTTAATAAACCTAATGTAGTGATTAAAATTAAGAGTTAAGAGTTTTGGATGACTAAAGTGTTTAAATTTGAGAGTTTAAAGTGAGTAATTGGTGACATTGATGATGATTTTAAGTTATTGGAAGATATACTAGTGATTATTTAAGTTGTTGAGAGCTAAATAAGTTAATGGGAGTTAAGGAACTCATTAGATGTGAGGTTGATCTTGTAGTTGAGAAATTTAGTTATTAAGATATGAAATTAGATGTTGGAAGTAGTGATTTTAATTATTATTAGTGATAGGTATTAATGTAATTGTAAACTAACCTCATGAAGCACCAGTGAGCTTGAATTTAGCTCAGAAAGCAAGCTATGATTGACGGGTAACCTTTGACCTCTCAAAGGTTTGAAATAACCAGGGAAAACTTTATTTATATAGTTGTATGTTAATTAAGTAGTTATTGAAATTTATGATTTGAAACTTATTTGATGTGTAGAAAGTTATTGGTGTAATTTTGGCAAATGTGTGGTATTATACATGAAATGGCTTTGAAAAATGAAGAGTTTTGTGTATGATGCATTTTTGTGAAGCAATGATGCCATTTGATTGTGATATTGTGAAAATATAACATATGTGATATATATATATATATATATATAATTAGTTGTGGAGTTTAATAAGAGTGAGAAATTGATATGGATATGACATGGGATTGTGATTTTGGTCACATTTGCATAACATATATAACCTAAGCATAGCATGATCATTGGTGGGAGTTCGCCTAGAGAGAGGAGTATATTGATAAATCCACGTGGTATTAGCAGTGATCATTGGAATCAGAAGCTTACCTTGGCATTGACCATTAGAATCAAGAGGTAGCCTTTATCTTATAATTGATTCGAGATTGTCATATTTGTTTTGCGAGAAACTTGAACCTAACTAGTCTCTATCGCTTCATGAGGAGGTTAGATTAGCGGTACGACACTCTATAGTTATTAGTATTGGGGGAAACCACAGGACACAAGTGAGTGAGTTAACCCTGGCTTGATAGCTCCTCACAAGTGAAAGGCAAGGTTAGTCCATGTTATGGATGTAGCTACTTAATAGCCAATAATTTCATGCCGGAGGTAATAGGAGGTTATAAGGCTGGCATTTGATCATGCATTTAGACTTAGTCACATGGTTGTTATTATTGTGTCTGACACGTGTTAGGGGCCTATGGTTGTTATTATTATGACCCCAGGTTACACATAATTGGTATATATATGATGATATGTGTTTTATGCCTAGTTACATGGTTGTTATTATTGTGGTCGTGGCTATATTTGTCATATGTGCTATATATGTGAGTTTGTTGCCATTTGCATATATTTTTAATTGATATGTAATTGTATAGATTAGTTGGATTTTAGTTACAACTAGTTGTACTCACCTTCAATCTTTAATATTTTCAAGGCCTAGTGTAACATCCAGAAAATTTTAACCTTAATTTATTAACGTAATTAGGGTAGTTAGTGAGTTAATGAAGTGTGTGGCCAGAGGGGCTTAACTTGGTATATTTATTGTGATTTCAACCCTAGAAGTAGGTCTGGATCGATGGCGGGCCACTCAAGTAAGGAAAGAGGATGATAAAAGTGAAGAGTTGTGTTCTATGCCACACGTTACAGCGCATGGTTAGTCCGCTATGGTGTACAGACATAATTTGAACGTAACGGGCTTCTTTGTGCCATGCGTCGCACCACAAAAAATTTAATTAATCAGCTCGTGAGTTGCATGAAAATAAAAGAGAGAAAGAGGAGGAAACCAAAGAGATCAATTTTGGCTCTGCTAGGGTGCGATATTTGGCCCCATTGAGGATAGATTAAAGCTCTCAAACACCCAAGGTAAGATTATGATGCTTTCTTCTTCCCTTCCCTCTCTCATTTATAATTATTATAGTAGGGTTTGAGTTGGGAGATGGATTTTCGATCCATAAGAGTATGGGTCTAATTCCATTAGTTAAAATGAGATTAACGGAAGTGATTTAATGCATTGGAACACCACATTGATGATTTTGGAAGTGATTGATCTATAGGAACATTTAATATCCAAAAATTAGTATTTATAAGGTAGTTGGGAGAGGTTAATGTGCACTAATGATGGTTTGAGGTGTTATTAATGATAATGTGCATTAATGGAATCTAATGAGCCCATTAGGTATAAATGGGTAATGGTTATGAGTTGGTAAAATAGTGTATGAGGAGTTTTTATATTAATAAAGCTTGAAGAGCTAGATGATAATGATATCCTTATGATTTGGTTGTAAAGAGGTTCGTCTTGGCACCTTTTGAGCTTGTTGAAGCTTGGGGAAGTTGCTATAGTGAAGGGTAAACCTTTAACCTCTCAAAGGTTTGAGGTAACTGGGGGAAAGTTAATTTTTATAGTTAAATATTAATTATGTTGTGTTGTAAAATGTGATTTGTAAGTTAATTTGATGATGCATATTGGCAATTGCTTGAGTATGAAATGATTTTGACAAAGAAAAATATTGATTCTACCACCCTTGATGTTTCGTGAATTTAATTGTGATTTATTACTATGGGTAGAGAATTGTGATGAATTATGTGTTAAAATGTGAATATACATGTTATGTGAGTTCATGTGTTGAGTAATGAATGTTGAAATGCATTAAATGTGTGAAATATGCATGGCATGATCATTGGCGGGAGTTCTCCTAGGGAAAGGAGTAGTTTGATTGGAAATCCATGTGGTATTGGCAGTGACCGTTAAAATCTAGAACTAGCCTTGGCACCGACCATTAGAATGGGGAGGTAGCCCTTGTCCCATGATTGATTCGGGACTGTTCCACTTATTTTATGAGGGATTCGAACCTAACTAGTCTCCACTGGTTCATAAAGAGGCTAGATTAGGGGTATGACACCCCATGGTTGTTAGTATTGGAAGAAACCGAATTATATAAGTGAGTGAGTTAACCCTGCCTCAGTAGCTCCTCACAAGTGAAAGGTTGGGTTAGTCCGTGAAGGATGTAGCCTCGTGATAGCCACCGATTTCATGTTAGAGATAATAGGAGGATATAAGGGTGGAATATGATCATGCATATAAGTCCAGCCACATGGTTGTTATTTTGTGGTCCAGCAAGTGTTAAGGACACATGGTTATTATCTTTGTGACCTTGAGTTATGTTTTTGAAAACAACACGATATGGTGTTTTGTGGCAAGCCCGGTCACAAGGTTGTTAGTTTTGTGAACCGTGGCCCAATACTATGTGATATATGTGTTATATGCCTTTTTACATATATTTACAATTAATATGTAACTGTAAGGGTTGAGTGAAACTTGGTTACTGAGTGGTTGTACTCACCCCTCAATTTCTCAATATTTTTAGGGACTAGGTCATTGGATTCGAGTCGGGGAAAACACACATAGACTTAGGATTTGTGGAGTAAATCCTCTTAATGTCTCTCTTTAGTAGTTTACATGTGTAATTGTTAATGTATTTGCCAACTAGGATCAATTGTCATGATTAGTATATTACTTGCAAGATTTTGTGTTTAACTAAGGTATTTTGTGCCCTTGGGTAAGTGAGTTTTTGTTGTGAACCCAAGGATAGGGCCAAAATACTTGTGCAAGTAGGAACATATGTATTTTTGAGAAATATGAATGAAAGGGGTTGTTTTGGGCAATTTTTCCTCCCCCTCTATGTTTTGTGAAAATTAGGGTTGAGTAGTGATTTTGTGAAATAAGGGTATTTGTTTGTGTATGGCATGTTGCACGAGTCCGCAAGAGTCTATTGAGTGTGGTCGGAGGGTTAATGTAGGCTATTGGCACGTGTAGTTGTGTCGAGACACCCCATTTGGGAAATTTTATGAAAATGTGTCAAAATGGGTTTTGGTGTCCAACTTTTAATAGAAAATGAATTTGAGTGTGAAATTGGTGCATTAGCTAGAGCTAGGAGTAGACACCAAAACCACCTTAATCGAACATTGAACGGAGATTTGGGATACGTCGAAAGTTCACCCCCTGTACTATCAATGACAGCATTGATCTGTCAAATTTCTTGTAATGCACTACGGCACATAGCACCTCACACCACAATGTATGGCACAAAGAAGACATGCCACGGCGCACGAACCGTAAGCTGCGGCATGTGTCTAATTTTGTGTAAAAATCTATTTTGAGTTTTAAAACTCATTTATAGGTCCCAATTAATTTCCAAACTTTTGCTTTGTTTTTAAAACTCTAATTTGAAGTCCTTAAATTATATTTGAGATTTGAAATGGCAAATTGGGATTCCTTTGAAATAGATTTTGAGAAATTCATTTATAAACCCTACAATTTGGTAATTCCAGTGAGTTAAGCCTTAGATTACCATAGTTTAAAGTTAAGTGTGATTTAACCTTAGGAAAGTTACAGCTTGGTATCAGTTTCTCTGGTTCTGAGAACTGGACCGTGGATTTGTGAATTCAATGTGAGCTTGCTTGTAAATGGTGCATTTGCATATAGAAAGTTGGCAATTGACATTATACACATGTTTTCCCCTTTAAGCTAGTGTTAACTATTTTCTTTTTGTGGCATAACTTCCATCCTTAGGAGGGGAGAATAGTGCAAACAAGAAATACTGTAGGCAACTTTTCAACGAATGTATCAAGACAAATGCGAGAAGTCTTGGTACAAGAAGAGAACATTGTCCCTAATGAGCATGCTGAGATGGGACAAGGCTCGGGTCAAGCTAGAGAGCAACCAAGGCCTATAGTAGACAATGAGAATATATTGTTTGAGTTGAAGAGCATGATGGAAAGAATTGAACAGAGAATAGATGACAATGATGAGATTCTAAAGAAAAGACCAGAAGAGTTAAGCAAGACCGTAGAGAGAGTTGGCGGTCATAATGGAGTAAGACTTGAAAGGGGAGAAGAAGAGGATTATTATGAAGAGAGTGAATCGAGGAGGCCTGAACTAGTAAGGCCTAGAGGAAGAGAGCAAGAGAGCTCTATTGATTTAGCTTTGAAGAAGTTCATAAGGTTGAATCCTTTATCATTTAAGGGTTTCATGGAGAATAGAATGGCTAAGAGGTAGATAAATCGGTTGAGATGATCTTTTTTATTATGACTTGCACGTCTGAGCAACAAGTACTACTTGCTACATTCTTGCTTGAGGATGCTGCCAAGCAATGGTGGGAGAGTGTGAGACTGGTGGATGGGTCTCCATTGTCATGGAGTGAGTTCAAGAGGAGATTCTTCTCTTACTATTTTCCTGCCTCCTTTAGAGCTGAGAAAGAAGCTAAGTTCCACTGGCTATTGATAGGAAATTAGTCGCTTATCCTCAAAATTACACTAAAGCTAACCCTAATGCAATATAGGGCCAACCCTAGGTCATCTCCCAAGGAATGGTTTTAAGTCTAATTGAAAGTTATCTAGTGAAATAAATCAACCAAAGTTTGTAGGAATTTAGTTATCTAGCTAATTATCTAAACTAATTACCTAATATGCAAGTAATTAAAATGCTAGTGAAAGTGAGTGAAATGAACTTCCCTTTTTACAATAATGGAACCCTAGAGATTAGTTGATTTTGGACTCATTATCTTCTCATGATTAGGCTAAGTTTAGCTTCCCTTTCCTCTTGACTAAAGCTGTCATGACTTAAGAAAATTATCCTAAGCCAATTAACCTAATTAGCTAACCTCCCTAGGTCTTAGATTAAAGTCCCTAGTTCAATTAACCAATTGGTGAAGACATTAGCCAAGTGATTCATTCAAAATCCTCTCTCAACAGCCATGGTCAAACACATAAATTGAGCAACCACAAGATTATGTCAAGCTACTTAACAACACAAGCATTAACACCACAAGATTATGCAATATTAACACAAGAAATTCACTAATTGAAAAACACAAGATTATGTGCCAAACAAAGAGTGGCAAAATTCAGTCATGGCTGTCCAAGGAAGAAATTAAATGAAACAATCCTCTCTCTTTACATCAACATCAAATTCAAATTAGAATTTATAAGCTAAGATGATTAAACCCTAGATTAAGAAATTTAACCATCTAGTAAAAAGAGAAGAGGATAGGAAACAAAAGAACTTAGCCAATTTGAAGCTCAAGACTCATCCTCCATCTTCATCTCTCTAGGATTCCACAAAGAAACTTAGCCAATCTTCATCTTCAAGAACCCTAGTGATTGCTTGTGAAGGCCAAACTCCATAGCTCTTGAATGATGAAAATGAGCTTCAATCCTTGTGAAAATGGAAGGGATGGAACGAAAATGAAGAGAGGAGAAGAATGGTATGAGTTTTGTGGAGGTTTGGTGGCTGAAAATGGAGGTTAGGGTGCTGGAAAATGAAGAACAAAAGAGAGAAAATGAAGAACACTATGAACAAGAGAGAGAGAATGTGGAAGATGAATGAGATATGTATTGGATCCCATTTGGGACTTAAAATGGCGTGCTCCTTGGTGTCTCCCATCAGCTGAAGCTTAATTAAAATAAGGAAAAAGAAATTAAAATGTAAATGGGAGCCTTGTCACACTTGCAAGGTGGCAACTTCCTATTGGTTTGTAGATGATTCCAATGTGTGCCTAATTTCCCATGTGTCATCCACATCATTTTAGCTGATCTAATCCCTCAAAATAATCATAATTCACGTGCAAACCATCAGCCATTGTCCTCAAGGAGTGTTGACCTCAATTGCCCAATTGATGCACAAGTCACATGCCACCTATGTCACATAAATCACATAATTCAATTAAATAGCATATGATATAATAAAATCTAATTCATGTCCAGAATTAAATTCATAATTAGAAGGCAGAATTTATTAAATTAACCAAGTTTCAGGCTGCACAAAATTATATAAAAATTTTCACACAAAGGCAAACCAAAAACTAGGACAAACTAAGACACTTAAGAAAGTGTTGACTTTTTTATTTAATTACTCCCAAACTAAAATGAATTTTAAAAATATAATTTCACCATTCATCAACTGGACATAAAATGCACTTTGTCAATTTTTCTTGTACATTTTCTCAAAAGTTCATTTTTTGGACCAAAATGCCCCTAGTGCACTGATCTTAGAAACTTAGGCAAAGTTCCAAATCTAATGCAATGTGTGCACTTGAAGGTGATAAATTATTAATAAAATGGTCCTAATTGATAAATAAAAGTGGGTAGCAAATGTGTTCTATCAGCTGTAGTAAGGGAACATGAATGAAGAAGAGTTCATAGCTAAGTTCAACGAGTTGTCCAAATATTCAACCTACTTGAAGAATTATGATGATGAGTATTAGAAGGCTAAGCAATTACTTGAGAAGATGCAGCCTGAGTACAGACAGCAACTAACACCCTTCGATATTGTCTCATACAGTGACATATGCAATAAGTTAAGGGCAGTAGCCAGATGAGGTCGTGAGGCTGAGGACAACTAGAGGAGAGATGGTAGGGGCCGTTTCTCTATATATATGGGTCCTACTGGAGGTGTTGGCAAGAGAGCTAGATATAGCTCTAGACCATCTAGACTAAGTAGCAGTGGTAGTAAGAAAAGAAGTTTCCAGAGGGGTTCACATTTTAAAGGTTCCTAGATGAGGAGCAATACCCCCAAGAGTATGGGTGGGCGGAGTCAAGCTTTAAGACAGGATTTTGCTCCTACGATAGCTGGACCAATTAAA
Organism: Prosopis cineraria; assembly: GCF_029017545.1. Classification (NCBI taxonomy): domain Eukaryota; kingdom Viridiplantae; phylum Streptophyta; class Magnoliopsida; order Fabales; family Fabaceae; genus Prosopis; species Prosopis cineraria. Next base: position 15,433,567 of record NW_026555345.1, read on the forward strand.
GCCCCACCGTACAGCAAGTGTAGGAGACACTATATTGGGGAGTGCTGGACTTTTTTCAAGTACCACAAGGTTAGGCACATCACTCGGTATTGCCTCGAGAATGCTCCTCACATTAATCAGAGGTCTGCTATTCCTAGTCGTGTGTTTGCTCTGACAAGGGAAGAGGCTGAAGCTTCCCCAAAGCTTATCCGAGGTATGATTTCTTTAAACAATCAATAAATTTCTGCTTTGTTTAATTCTGGTGCCACTCACTCGTTTATCTTCGATGAGTGTGCATAAAGACTAAGTTTAAATGTGGTTGAAATACCTTTCATGATGAATGTGTCTAATCCAGTTGGTGCTTTAGTGAGAACCAGTCGGGCTTGCTTGAAAGTAGAGTTGAAATTTGGTGAAATAGTCACAAGTATTGATTTGATTTGTTTGCCTATGTCGAGAATTGACGTGATTATTGGCACAGATTGGTTATCTACCAATGATGCGACCTTAAACTATAATAGAAAGATAGTTTCATTACCAATGTATATGGCAGCTATAATAAATGATGAGTCTACACCATCTATACCCATTGTTACTTCAGAGACTCCTAAGTTCCTATCAACGGTACAAGTGGAGAAATCAGTGAAAGAGGGATGTCAAGCCTTTATGGTGTTCTGCTTAGTACATGAAGTGTATGATGGAGCATGAGCCAAGATTGGAGTCGTACCCCTAATCTAGCCTCCTCATGAACTGGTGGAGACTAGTTAGGTTTGACACCCCATGGTTATTAGTATTAGGGGAAAACTGATTATATAACTAAGTGAGTTAACCCTGGCTTAGTAGCTCCTCACAAGTGGAGGGCTGGGTTAGTTTGTGAAGGACGTAGCCTCGTGATAGCCACTGATTTCATGTCGAAGGTAACAGGAGGATATAAGGGTGGAATATGATCATGCATATAAGTCTGACCACATAGTTATTTGTTTGTAGTCTGGCACGTGTTAAGGGCACATGGTTGTTATTTTTACGACCCTGAGTTATGTTTTTGAAAACAACACGATATGGTGTTTTGTGGCAAGCCTGGTCATGTGTTATAAGGGTGTTATGTGTTATATGCCTTTTTACATCTATTTACAATTAATATGTAACTGTAAGGGTTGAGCGAAACTTGGTTACTGAGTGGTTGTACTCACCCCTCAATTTCTCAATATTTTTAAGGACTAGCTCATTGGATTTGAGTTAGGAAAAACACACAGAGACTTAGGATTTATGGAGTAAATCTTTTTAATGTCTCTCTTTAGTAGTTTACACGTGTAATTTTAATGTATTTGCTAACTAAGATCAATTGTTATGATTGGTGTACTACTTACATGATTTTATGTTTAATTAATGTATTTTGTGCCCTAGGTCAATGAGTTTTTGTTATGAACCTGAGGATAGGGCCAAAATACTTGTACAAGTAGGAACATATGTATTTTTGAGAAATATGAATGAAAGGGGTTGGTTTTGGGCAATTTTTCCTCCCCCTCTATGTTTTGTGAAAATTAGGGTTGAGTGGTGATTTTGTAAAATAAGTGTATTTGTTTGCATGTGGTGTGTTGCACAAGTCCACCAGAGTCCATTGAGTGTGGTCAGAGAGTTGGTGTAGGCTATTGGCATGTGTGGTTGTGTTGGGACACCCTATTTGGGAAATTTTGTAAAAATGTGTCAAAATGGGTTTTGGTATCCAACTTTTAATAGAAAATGAATTCGAGTGTGAAACTAATGCCATTAGCTAGAGTTAGGAGAAAGCTCCATGTAGACACCAAAACCACCTCAATGGGACGTCGGACGGAGATTTGGGACGCGTCGGAAGTTTGCCTTATGTGCTGTTAAATGACAACACTGATCTATCAAATTTTATACAATGTGCCATGGCACATGGCTCCTCACATCGCGGGGCATGGCACAGAGAAGACATTCCATGGCGCACGAACTGTAAGCCGTGGTGCACATGTCCAATTTTGTATAAAAATCTATTTTGAGTTTTAAAACTCATTTATGGGTCCCAATTGATTTCCAAACTTTCACTTTGGTTTTCAAACTCTGATTTGGAGTCCTTAAATTATATTTGAGATTTGAAATGAAAAATTGGGATTCCTTTGAAATAGATTTTGAGAAATTCATTTATAAACCCTATAGTTTGGTAATTCCAGTGAGTTAAGCCTTGGATTACCATAGTTTGGAGTTAAGTGTGATTTAACCTCAGGGAGGTTACACCTAGCTCATCAGATCTAAATCAAGGTAAACATTTTGAGGTGTATGATTATAGTATAAATCTTACCGTATGCCTCCTCGTGTTAATTTTTTTTGTATTAATGTTGTTAATTTGTCAATTAGGATTCATATGATTATTTTGAGCTACTTGCATTATCATTTTGTAAATTTTGTGTATTTTGTGCCTTGAGTTAGTGAATTGTGGTTATGAAACATTGTATAGGGCCAAAATACTTGCGCAAGTAGTATAGAGTGTATTTTGAAATGTTATTGATGAATATGGATGATTTTGGGCAAGAATTTCCTCCCCCTTATGTTTTGTAAAATTTAAGGTTGAGTGGTAAATTTGGGTTATATGTGCATTTGTATGATTGTGATGTGTTGCACGAGTCCTATATGGTCCATTAAGTATGGTCAGATGGTTGGTGTAGGCCTTTGGCACTTGTATGAGTTTAGACACCATTATAGTGAATTTTTATGAAAAAGGAGTGAAAATAGGTCTGGCTAGCCAAATTTTAATAGATAATAAGTTTGGTTGGGAAACTTATGTCATTAGCTAGAGTAAGGAGAAAGCTCTCTGTAGACACCGAAATCACCTTGGACGTCGGACGCAGTTTTGGGATGCATTGAAAGTTTGTCCCTGTGGTGTCATATAATAGCAAAAGTTTGTTGTCAAAAATCATAAAATGCAACATGGCACATGACACCTCATGCTGCAGCACATGGCACAAAGGCTTATGAACCCTGGCACACTAGCAGTTTGTTATAGCACCTATGCTATTTCTACACTATTTTCACTGGTTCAAATTTTTATGCAAATGTCTTAATTTTTCTTGATTCCCATACTTCTACATTGTTTTAAAACTTTGATTTGAAACTACTAAAAGCGTATGGGAGTATATCAATTGTTGAATTCTTGGGATCCCATTACAACTATCATGAATGGTTTGTTCCATTTGTAAAGTTTTAGAAATTTGGCAATCGTCATTTGGGTTTGCATCCTTGATTACCTTGAAGTTGATAATTAGTTTTGTGTTTAAGTGAGAAGATCTTACATGAGTGACATGGCACGAGGTGGCGGCGCAATGCATAAGGTGGTTTGAGGAGGTGCACATATGGCGTGTAATGTTGCATGAGGTGGTGGGGTGATATGGCATCATCTGCCATATACATGGCATGTGATGTGGTACAAGATGGCAAGTTACGTGGCATCATCTGTCACATACATGGCAGGTGACGTGATAGCACATGATGCACATGTGGCGGAGTGATGTGGTATAAAATAAATTATTATTTTTGTAAAAAAAGTCATCATTAAAAGACTTTTAGCAGTAAAAAACTTTTGGTGGTAACATTTATTGCTGTTAAAAGTATACCTTTGACGGAGATAATATCAAAAACTATTGGCAACGATTGTTATAGCGATGACCTTTTAGCAATAAAAAGTCACTACCAAAAGTCTTTTTTTTTTGCAGTGTTACTCGATAATCATTTTTATTTAGATATAAAAATATATTTTGCAAAAAAATAATTTGTAAAATATTTATGCACGTTCAATAAGCTTGAGGTTACCATGCTTCTTCAATTAAAGTAGAGCAATCTTTAAAAAAAAAATGTTTCGATTAAAGTGAATTTGGATTTTAGCCTGAACCATAAATCCTCAATTTGGATTTTGGGTACATGATAGTTTATGGATTTAGATTTGATTTAAATTTAAATTTATGTTTTATTATAACTTTTTTGTAATTTCAAATTCCTTCTATACCTAATTATTTAAACTTTTATTCTAAATTTGGTAAGTCTTGTTTTGATTGTTCATTCACTATCTCTTTTTATTATTATGTTCATGTCTTTTTCATTAGTTACGTTTTCTTTTTTTATTTTTTTTTTAGTTGACCAATCTATTTCTTTATCATTATTATACTCTCATTCACTATCTTTTCATCTCGAAATGAAAAAGATTTGGAAAATCTCTTTGTATTAGTACAATATTTTTTTATAATTTTGTATAATTAATTTTTAGGTCTTAATATATTCTCTCTCTATTTTTTTTATGCATTGATTATTTACAACATCAATTTTGTAAAATAAATAAATTACATGTGAAATGACAATATATTGAACCTACCAATTAGTTTTCTAAAAATTGTTAAAAGCGTTATATATTGAAGTGAAGTGCAAAAAAGCAAGAATAAAAGCATAAATAATGATGGAACAAAATAGAAAGAAACAATCGCAAAATAAAAAAATAACTTTATAAGTACAATAATGATGGAACAAAATGAAAACAAAAACTGTGAAGAGATAGATTGATAAATTATAAAATAAAAAATAGATTAAATTTGTTCTCATTATTTAAAACAGCAGAGATTTACAAAGAAATATGAAAAAAAGCGAACATTGATAAACGAACATTAATATGATGAAGGGATGAGAAATGAGAATAAAAATAGATTGGTCAAGTATAAAAAAAATAAACAAATTACAATAAAAAAATCAATAAGCTAAAAGTTGCATGTATAAGTGTTCAAGTGATGGTTGAAGGAAGAGCAATATTATTCTGATTATTTTCTACCTGTTAGTTTTGTTTTCGTTGTATCATTATATATATATAATTGTTTTCCTCTTTTTATTTACACAGTGGTTGATTATTTGGTTACTTACTCTTCGTTGTTTATTTATTCTTAGTTTACAAATTTTTAATTTATGCAATTATGATGCAGTAAGTTCATCCACTCACCCATTATTTATTATGTTCATATCTTTTTCATTAGTTATGTTTTCCTTTTTATGCATTTCTTATTTATTTATTTTATCTATTTATTCTTTTATAGTTGACCAATATTATTCTCTCATTCAGTATCTCTTCATCATATAATGCCGAGTCTTGGTTAGTTTTGATTGTTCATTTAGAGATGAAAAAGATTTGGGAATTCTCTTTTTATTAGTGCAATTTGTTATTATAATTTTGTAAATTTTTAGGTCCTAATATATTCTCTGTTTTTTTTTTTAATTATTCATGCGGATTTTGTTTTCATTTGAGGTGGAGGTTATACCCCTATGAACAAACTTGAGGTTTGGCACGAAATTTTGTCAATGTTCATTTGATGCACTGCATAATATACTTTCTTGTTCATCATTTCTACCTACCGACAATTATTTACAATTTTTTTATTTATGCAATTATTAGTTTTGCTTTTTATTTTTTATAATTTATACTATTCATTTGTTTTTTATGTACTGCTTATTTATTTATTTATTTATTTATTTATTTTGTTTTGATTGTTCGTTTGGACATATCCTCTTTTTATTTATGCAATTTTTATTATAATTTTAATATTTTTTGGCCAAATAGGTCCTAATATAATTTAATAATTTATTAATGTTCATTTCATTTTCATGATTTATTTTTTATAATTTATCAATCTATCTCTCTCCCATCATGCTATTAGTTTTGTTTTATTTTGTTCCATCATTGTACATAAATAAAAAAAATATTTATTTTATTTGGCCAATTCTTTGATTGTTGTTCTTTCTATTTTGTTTTGTTCCATAATTATTTATGCTCTTTTATTTGTGTTTTTTACTTATAGAATGTTTGCAATTTGGAAATATCTATGTAAGTTCAACCAAATTTTTTCCATCTCCACTGATCTCTTTATCATGGTTAGTCTTGTTTTCATTGTTTCATCATTATACATAAAAAATTGTAATTTGTAAATTTCTCATGGAATTCTCTTGTGAGAATTATTCTCTCTTGGAGAGAAAAATACCCAAATTTGACATTTTAATTGTCAATTTCTCTCAACATTTTTCAAGAGAAAGTAGTTCTCACAAATATATTTGAGAGAAACTTGCTAGAAATTGACATTTCGCTTGTTCATTTTGTCTCGAATAGTCTTCTTTATTTTGTTTGCTCCCATCAGTACATCCACTTGCCCATCAACTATCAAAATATGGTGCCGTTTATTTATTAATGCTCATATCTTTTAAACGTTTTGGTTAATCTATGTCATGCCTTCCTTATTTATTTTTTTACAGTTGATCGATCGTTTATTTCATTTTTTTATTCTCTTATTCACTATCTCTTTATCATATAATGCCTAGTCTTGGTTAGTCTTGTTTTGATTGGTTATTTAGACATAAAAAAGATTTTGGAATTCTCTTTTTATTAGTGCAAATTTTAGGGCCCTAAATAATTTTAGGCTAGTTGAAAGAGAAATTAAACCCCTATTGGGATGTATTATTAAACCAAAATTGGGGTTATCTACTAAGAATTACGGTATAGCGGTTTATTCCAAAATATATTTTTATCTTTTTCTTGTTGTCTTGTTTTTGTTGTTAAGTTGAGAAGTCACTTGTTTTGTTTTGCTCTTTTTGTTTATGCAATTCTTTGATTGATTATTTATTCTTGTTTTATTTACTCTTCCTTCAACATATAATGCTTCTAACTCTTTGACTAGTCTTGCTTTGATTAGTTATTTAGACATGAAAAAGATTTGGGAATTCTCTTTTTATTAGTGAAAATTTTAGAGCCCTAAATTAGGCTAGTTGAAAGAGAGAAATTGAACCCCTATTGGGATGTATTATTAAACCAAAATTGGGTTATCCACTAAGAATTACGGTAGAATGGTTTATTACCAATATTTTTTTTTGTTTTCTTGTTTTTGTTGTTAAGTTGAGAAGTCATTTGTTTTATTTTGCTCTTTTTGTCTATGCAATTCTTTGATTGATTATTTATTCTTGTTTTATTTACTCTCCCTTCAACAAATAATGCTTCTAACTCTTTGCCTAGTCTTGTTTTGATTGGTTATTTAGACATGACAATGATTTGGGAATTCTTCTTTTTATTAGTGCCAATTTTAGGCCCCTAAATAATTTTAGGCTAGTTGAGACATTAACAAGTACTGCTGTCCCCTATTTACATATTTGTTGTCTTGTTTTGGTTTACATATTTGTTGTCTTGTTTTGGTTAAGAGTCATTTGTTTTGTTTTTCTCTTTTTGTTTAAGCAATTCTGATCCTTTATTATTTATTCATGTTTTATTTACTCTCCCATAATGCTTCTAACTCTTTGCATTATTTTGATCGCTCTACGTAGCCTGCATAAAAATTATTCATGCAACTATTGATTTATGAAAGAGGTTCTGAAGTAAATAAAATGTTCGTTAATCTATGCTTATTTATTTTTTATAGTTGATCAATCTTCTCTCAATGCCTTGGTTAGACTTGTTTTGATTGGTTATTTAGACTCTTTTTATTACTGCAAATTTCAGGGCCCTAAATAATTTGGTTGTTCCGCATATTCCACATAATAAATTTTATTCATGCTAAGAATGAAATTGGGGTTATCTGCTAAGAGTTAGAGCGGTTAACATATTTTCTATGTTTGTTTTTGGTTGTTAAGTTGAGAAGTTATTTGTTGCTCTTTTTATTTATACAGTTCTTTTATTTACTTTCTCCTTTCACTCATTCACTCATCGTTTCACATAAAAAATCTTTGCCTTAATTTTATTCATGCAATTAGTGATTATTGATTTATGAAAGAGGTTTTGAAATAAATACCTATGTAAAATACTCATATCTTTTTAATAAATACATGTGCCACAATGTAAACCTCAAGTTTCTATAAATTAGATGAACTTATAAAGGGTATTTCCACTATATGAACCTCAACCTGAAATGAAAAACAAACAAATAAAGAGGATAATAATAACGGAACAAAACAATATAAACAATCAAAAGATGAGTGAAGATAGATTGATAAGCAATTAATAAATTATATTAGGATGTGCTTGGCCAAAAAAACAAGGAGATTATATTAGGACCTAAAAATTAATTCTACAAAATAATAATAAAAAATTTCACTAATAAAAAGAGAATTCCCCAAAATTTTTTTCATGTCTAGATGAAGAGATAGTGAATGAGAGAATAATAATAATAATAATAAAGAAATAGATTGGTCAACTATAAAAAAATAAAAAATAAAACATAACCAACGAAAAATATATGAACATAATAATAAAAAGAGATAGTGAATGAACAATCAAAACAAGACTTACCAAGACTAGGCATTATATGATGAAGTGATGATAGATTGGTCAACTATAAAAAAATAAATAAAAAAGCAATGCAAAAAAGAAAACATAACTAATGAAAAAGATATGAACATAATAAATAATGGGTGAGTGGATAAATAAAAGAAAACTTACATAGGCATACCTGAATTATAATTGCTTAAATAAAAAATTGTTAACTAAATGTGCCAATATGGAACAATGAAAATAAGGCCAAGAGTGAAGTTAGAAGCATAATATGTTAAAGTGATGTGTGAAGGGAGAGTTAAGAAAAAATAAAAGCAACAAAAAATAAATAATCAATGCATAAATAAATAAAAAGCAAAACAAATTAAATAATTCCATGAATAAATAAATCATTTTCCATTTTAATGAATAAAGAAAAGGAAACATATGAATATGCATTGAAAGAGGATAGGATTCCCAAATCTTTTTCATGTCTAAATGAACAGTAAAAAAAAAGACTAACCAAAACTAGGCATGAAAGGATGAGAAATGAAAGAATAATTTAGGAAAAAAAAAGAAATAGATTGGTCAACTATAAAAAATAAATAAATAAGTAGTACATTAAAAAAAAGTGAATAGCAGTGAAATGACACTAGGATGAGTGAGTGGATGAATATTAATAATGAAGCCCTAAATACTTTAGGCCATCAATAAAAACTAAAATATAATTGGCAGCATTTTAGGTCATCTCCCAAGAGACCAAATGCATACAACTTTTCAAACCAATTGCCAACAAGTTAAAAGAATGATTCAAGTATGTCTAAAAGTGCAAGAATTAAATGTTTGTAATTTCAAATTTTAGTGTGATGAAATGAATGTATGAGATGATGAGCCCAAGTTAGAATTCCTTGTGATAATCCTTAAATTCCAGATTTGCAACCACACAAATAATATCAATTAGCTTGATGAAGAACACTTGAAAATCTTTAAAGTGTTGTGAATTATTGAACCCAATGATCACTAAAGTGTATAAGCCAAGTGAATTAAGATTAATAATGTGATTCAACCTTGTTCATTCACATATAATTCAAACCAAATTAAGTGGTGGAAAAACTTCTCAAATCAAATTCATATAAACCTATATGGATCTAGCTTGAGATATAAAGAAATCTATACAAGAACACTAAGAACATACGAACACATTCAAGAACCACTACTACTATAGGAAAGACTTTTAACAATAGTTATTTTAGACTTTTTTCATTGGTTATTAGGAGGAAGTAAAAGAAAGGGAAGTAAAAAGTTGCCTTTTAAATGTTGGTTATTTGCATAACCAATGTGGAAAGTCGCTAAATAAAAATAATTTTTTTTAAAAAAAATAAACTTTTAACAACAGTTATTTGCAGATAACCATTGTGGAAACAACAGTTTTCTAAATAACCGTTGTTAAAACTGCATTTTTTTAAAAAGATTTGTTTGTTTGTCCATACATCCAGAATTTAAAACCTGTAAATTGTATAGATTTCATAACAAGTATGAACACCTAGCCAGCTAAATCACAATGATTATATAATAAGTTACAACTACACTAAATATACATAATTAATCCAACATCAATGGCATTGTTAACTAAGCATTTAAACAATTTAAATACCCAAATTCATTTATACAAATACCCAACTGTCATAAAATATAAATTTGAAAATTAAAATAAAGATGTGAAGGCACAAATTCATCTATTAAAATACCTAAATATACAAATATTCAATTAAATCAACCATCTATAGTACTAATATTCAATAAAATTGACAAAAATAAATAAAAATAAAGACCTGTGGTGGAATTTGCAAGGACTATCTAATAAAAGAGGAAGATGGAAGAAGATGAGAATCACCCATACTTGTAAGTTGAAATTGCAAGGTGAGGAGAAAGGTGAAAGCTTTGAGTGAGAAAGAAAGAAGAGAAGAGAAGAGTTCACTCACAGATATGAAAAGGTTGAGGAAAAATGTATTTGAAGAGTCATCCAACTAAACAATGGAGGAGAAGGAAGATGGAAGAACCTAAATAGAAAATGTATATAAAAAAGATCATCAACAAAGAAGAAGGAAGGAAAGAAAATGGAGGAAAGGACCTCTAGAACGAAACCCACTAACCTTTAAAATACTCAAAACAACGAACAACGATGAGTGGAGAATGGTGGACAGCGGATGGCAGTGAATGGATAGAGAATGGCATGAGTCGACAGCAATAATAGTGAAAGGTTGGACCTTTTTGATAGTTTATGGGTGTGAGAGAGCTGTTTTCTGAGAAAAGGGAAGAGTAAAAGAAGCTAAATATGAAATAGGGTGTTAAATTAATTAAAAAGATATAAAAGAGAAACAACATCGGTTATTATTAAAATAACTGATGTTGTTTGACACTTTTTACGTCGGTTTTTATAAAAAGACCAATGTAAAAAGTTATATTTTTTATTTTTTATTTTTTTAGTTTTTATAGTTTTTCATGTCAGTTTTCAAAAAAATCAACATGAAAAGTTCATATTTTTTTATCTTTTTATTTTGGGAAAGTTTTTCATGTCGGTTTTCTATATAACCAATGTGAAAAAACTTTTTTATGTCGGGTTTTGTCTCACCGATGTTAAAACTCTTGCAGATAATTATATTTATGCCACTGCCTTTTTTTGCTACTGTTTTTTTATAAAACTGACGTTAATTAGCGACATAAAAAGCTTATTTTCTAGTCATGGAGATTCAAATGAATTCATAAATTTCATATCTAAAACACAATTATAAATCTCAATTCAACATCTACAACTTCAACTTAATAAGGAAATGGAATCAAACATCATAAACATAACAAATGAAAAAATTTCAAAATCCAAAAGAGATGAAGAAGAAATCATAGAATTGAAACTACAAGTGAGGAAAACAAATCTGAAAATCTCAAATCACAAGTTCATCTTCCTTGAAGCTCAATGAAGATTTAACCACTCATGCTCCTCTCTAAGACTTTGTTGAGTTCTTAAGCTTGAATGGCTTCCATGGATGATGCAAGATGAAAAAGTAGAATCTAGAAATATGATGAATGTTGGACGAGTTGATGCTGGAAAAGAGACGAGAATGGACGAAAATATAACTGGATGAAGAAGAAAGTGGCTGGAACGAAAATGATGATAATGGAAGATGATGAATCAAATCCAGAAAGTGGAGAAGTGCTAGACGAATTGAGAGGATGAAGAAGAAGAGTGAATTTCTGGAGAAATGAGCTTAAGAGAAGTAAAGATATGATCCTAATGCTCATGAAGTGTTTAAGTAAATATGGAAATTGTGAATGGTGGTAAAAACAAGGTGAGTGGTGATAAAAATAATGTAATTCCAAATCTGAAAATGGTTGATAATGAGCTAGAAGATGGCTGGAAATAAATCTGAAATGGGAATAAAAATGAATTGGAAAATGTGGTAAGGGACATGTGAACATGTGTAGGAAATATGACTCCTTCTTGGCTCTAGATCAGCTACCACAAAAGCCTCCCCAAATCAGATCCAATGTCATGCATAACATGGTCGTTCTTCACTTGATTATGTGTCCTCAATGCTTCCCATGCTCCATGGTATTTAATTAATCTCCTCTATTTAAATTCTGAAAACCATGCCCAACAGCCCCTCATTTCTTCATCTTCATTTATTTGTCACCTCTTTAATTCTTCCAAACAAGTTAACTAGTCCTTGATCATTGATTCTAAAATTGCCCTCACAAAATCTAAAAATAAAAACACAAGACTAAATAAATTCTAAAAAGAGAATTAAAAAGGAAGAAAAGTGAAATAATGCCCAAGATATCAAATTAGGGTTTGGAAGTGACAATTCAATACTAAATAGCAAGATTAGGGTTCACATAATCAATATAGAAAAGGTAGCTCAAAACTAAAAAAAAACCCTAATATACACAATTCAATGCCAAATCCAACTGTTTTGATTGTAAACTATATGACTAATCAATTAAGTATAAATTAAGAATAAAAAACAAAACCAATGTGCAAATTTGCAAATATGGAACAATGAAAATAAGGCTAAGAGTTAAAGTTAGAGTATTACATGTCAAAGTGATGTGTGAAGGAAGATTAAAAACATAACAATAACAAAAAATAAATAATCAATGCATAAATAAAATAAAGAAAAAATAAATCATTTTCGATTCAGATGTGTCATTTATGAAAGAAAAAAATAAATATACATTGAAAGAGGATTAAAAGAGCATTCTCAAATCTTTTTCATGTCTAAATGAAAAATAACTGTAACATTTAGAAAATTTTAACCTTGGTTAAGGGTAATTAGTGAGTTAATGAGATGTGTGGCTAGAAGGGTTTAACTTGGCATAATTTTTGTGATTTTAACCTTAGAAATGGGTCCGGATTGATGGCGGGCCACCTAGGCAAGGAAAGAGGAAGAAAAAGTGAAAAATTATTCTGTGTCACACATTGTGGTGCGTGGTTGGTCCACCGTAGCTCACAGAGATAAATTTAAATGCAATGGGCTCCTTTGTGCCATACACCAGGCGAAGGGCATCGTGTGCTGTAGTGCATGACTAAAATTTCTAATAAATCAGTTCGTGTACTATGTGAAAATAGAAGAGAAAAAGAGGAAGAAACTGAAGAGCTCGACTTTGGCTCTGCTAAGACACGACATTAGGTTTAATTGTTAATAGATTGAAGCTCCCAAACACCTAAGGTAGGTTTATGGTGCCTTCTTCCTCCTTTCTCTCCCTCATTTATCATGATTTATGGTAGGATTTGACTTGGGAAATGGATTTTTAGTCCATAACAGTATGGGTCCAATTCCATTGGTTAAAGTAAGTATAATGGGAGTTGTTTAATGTATTAGAATACTACATTGATGATTTTGGAAGTGGTTGGTCCATAGGAGCATTTATTATCCTAAAATTAATATTTATGAGGTAGTTGGGAGAGGTTAATGTGCATTAATGGTGATTTGAGGTATTATTAGTGATAATGTACATTAATGAAATTTAATGAGCCCATTGGATATGAATGGTTAGTGATTATGAGTTGATAAAAATAGTGTGTGGAGTTATATGTTGATAAAGCTTCAAGAGTTAGACAATAATGATATTCTTGTAGTATGGATGTAGAGAGGTTTATTTTTGGCACCATTCAAGCTTGTTAAAGCTTTGGGAAGTTGGTATAGTGAGGGGTAAACCTTTAATCTCTCAAAGGTTTGAGGTAACTGGGGGAAACTTAACTTTTATGGTTGAATATTAATTGTGTTTTGTGAAATATGATGAATGATTTAAATGTACGGTGCATGTTGGCAATGTTTGACTTGTGAAGTAATTTTAGGAAAGAAAATGTTGATTATGCCACATACTTATGGTTTAAAAGTTTACTTGTGGCATGTTGTTACAAAAGTGGAGATTTGTGGTATATAATATGTTGAATATGTGGAATGATTTAAATGAGTATGTGAGATTATTTTCCATGAATTTACTATTAAAATGCATAATATGTGAGAAATGCGCATAGCATGATCATTGGCGGGAGTTCGCCTAGGAAGAGGAGTAGGTTGTTTGAAATCCACGTGGTATTAGCAGTGACCGTTGGAATCGAGAACTAGTCTTGGCACCGTCCGTCAGAATTGAGAGGTAGCCCTTATCCCATGGTTGTTTTGGGACTATCCCACTTGTTCTATGAGGGACTCAAACCTAACTAGTCTCCACCGGTTCTTGAGGAGGCTAGATTAGGGGTACGACACCCTATGGTTGTTAGTATTGAGGAAAATTGAATTACATAAGTGAGTGAGTTCACCCTGGCTCGGTAGCTCCTCACAAGTGAAAGGCTGGGTTAGACCGTGAAGGATGTAGCCATGTGATAGCCACCGATTTTGTGTCAGAGGCAACAGGAGGATATAAGGTTGGCTTATGAACATGCATATAAGTTCGGCCACATGGTTGTTAGTTTTGTGATCCGATATGTGTTGAGGGCACATGGTTGTTATTTTTGTAACCTTGTCTTATGTTTTTGCTAAATAACCTGATAAAGTGCTTTTTGGCAAACTCCATCACATGGTTGTTAGTTTTGTAAACCATGGCCGAGTGTTATGTGCTAATTGTGCTTATTTGCCTAATTACATCTATTTATAATTGATATGTAACTGTATGGGTTAAGTGAAACTTGGTCACTGAGTGGTTGTACTCACCCCTCAATCCTCAATATTTTCAGGACTTAGCTCATTGGATCTAAGTCGGGAAAACATATAGAGGCCTAGGATTTGTGGAGTAATCCTTTATATACCTCTCTTTTGTTAATTTCATGTGTATTTGTTAATGTAATTGCCAACTAGGATTCATTAACATGATATATGTACTACTTGCATGATTTTGTGCCTTAGGTTAGTGAGTTTTGGTTGTGAACTTGTGGACAGGGCCAAAATATTTGTGCAAGTAGAAACATATGTATTTTGAGAAATTTAGAATGAAATTGTTGATTTTGTGTAACATTTCCTCCCCCTTTATGTTTTGTGAAAATCAAGGTTCAGTGGTGATTTTGTGATATTAGTGTTCTTGATTTTGTGTGGGGTGTTGCACGAGTCCGTAAGAGTCCATTGAGTATGGTCAGATAATTAGTATAAGCTATTGGCACATGTGGTTGAGTTGCGACACCCCATTAATGAGATTTTATGAAAAAGTGGTCAAAATGGGTTTTGGTGTCTAACTTTTCATAGAAAATGAGTTTGAATGTGAAACTAGTGCCATTAGCTAGAGCTAGGATAAAGCTCCATATAGACACAGGAACCTCCTCAATCGGATATCGAATAGAGATTTGGGACACGTTGGAAGTTTGCCTTCCATGCTGTCAAATGATAGCACTGATGCTATCATATTTCATACAGTGTGTCGTGACATATGGCGCCTTACACCGCAACGCATAGCACAGAAAAGACATGCCGTGGCGCACATGTCGTACGCTGCATCGCATGAGTCACTTTCTGCACAAAGTCTATTTTTAAGTTTTAAAACTCATTATGTGGGTCCTAATTGATTTCCAAGCTTCTGCTTTATTTTCAAAACTCGGATTTGGGCTTATTAAATCATATTTGAGATTTGAATTGTTAGGATTGGGATTCCTTTGAAAGAATTTTGAGAAATTCTTTTTATAAAACTTTACAACTTAGTAATCGTTTGAGGGTTAAACCCTAGATTATCACAATTTAGAGTAAATTATGGTTTAACCTCAGGGAGGTTATAGTTTGGTATCAATTTCTTTGGTTTTGAGAACTGGACTGTGCATTTATGAATTAGGTGTGAGTTTGCTTGTGAATGGTACATTTGCATATAGAAAGTTGGCAATTGACATTATACACATGTTCTTTTTCCCTTGAGCTAGTGTTAACTATTTTCCTTTTGTAGGATAACTTCCATCATTAGGAGGGGAGAATGGTAACAAGAAATACGGCCGGCAACATTTCGGTGAATGTATCAAGATAAGTGCGGGAAGTCTTGGTATAAGAGGAGGACATTGTCCCTAGTGAGCATGTTGAGATGGGACAAGGCTCGAGTCAAGCCAGAGAGCAACCGAGACCTACAACGGGCAATGAGAATATATTGCTCGAGCTAAGAAGCATGATGGAAAGAATTGAACAAAGAATTAATGAGCATGATGAGATTTTGAAGAAAAGACTGAAAGAGTCAAGCAAGACCATAGAAAGAGTTGGCAGTCGTGGTGAAGTGAGACTTGAGAGGGAAATACTTGACCAACAAAAGGAGGATTATTATGAAGAGAGTGGACCGAGGAGGCCTAAACCAGTGAGGCCTAGAAGAAGAGAGCAAGAGAGCTCTATCAATTTAGCCTTAAAGAAGTTCATAAGGTTGAATCCTCCATCATTTGAGGGTTCCATGAAAAATAGAGTGGATGAGAGGTAGATAGATTAGTTGGAGATGATCTTTTCCATTATGACTTGCACGTTTGAGTAGCAGGTATTACTTGTTACATTCCTACTTGAGGATGCTGCCAAGCAATGGTGGAAGAGTGTAAGGCTGGTAGATGGGTCTCAGTTGACATGGAGTGAGTTCAAGAGGAGGTTCTTTTCTTACTATTTTCTTGCCTCTTTCAAAGTTGAGAAAGAGGCAAAGTTCCACCAGCTGCAGCAAGGGAACATGAATGAAGAAGAATTTATAGTGAAGTTCAACGAATTGTCTAAATACTCGAGTTATTTGAGGAATCATGATGATGAGTATTGGAAGGCCGAGTAGTTACTTGAGAAGATGCGGCCTAATTACAGATAGTAGTTGGCACCCTTCAACATTGTCTCATACAGTGACATATGCAATAAGTTAAGAGAAGTGGCCAGACGTGGTCGTGAGGCGAGGATAGCCAGAGGAGAGATGGTAGGGGCCATTTCTCTACGTATATGGGTCCTACTAGAAGTGTTAGTAAGAGAGTTGGATATAGCTCTAGACCATCTAGATTGGGCAGTAGTGGTAGTAAGAAGAGAAGCTTCCAGAGGGGTTCAAATTCTAGAGGTTCTTGGATGAGGAGTAATACCCCTAGGAGTATGGGTGGGCGGAGTCAAGCTTCGAGACAAGATTTTGCTCTTACGATAGTTAGATTGATTAGAGCCACACAATGCAGCAAGTGTAGGAGACTAGGGACTACTGGACATGTTTCAAGTGCCATAAGGTTAGGCACATTACTCAGTATTGCCCAGAGAATGCTCCTCATACTGATTAGAGGTCTGCTATTCTTGGTCGTATATTTGCTATGACGAGAGAAGAGGCTGAAGCTTCCCTAAAGCTGATCCGAGGTATGATTTCTTTAAGCAATCAATAAATTTATGCTTTGTTTGATTCTGGTGCTACTCACTCATTTGTTTTCGATGAGTGTGCAAAAAGATTAAGTTTACATGTTGTTAAAATGCCTTTCATAATGAATGTGTCTATATCAGTTGGTGCTTCAGTGAGAACTAGTCGAAGTAGAGTTGAAATTTGGTGAAATAGTCACAAGAATTGATTTGATTTGTTTTCCCATGTCTCAAGAATTGATGTGATAATTGGCACGGATTGGTTGTTTGCTAATAGAGCAATATTAGACTGTAATAGAAAGACAGTTTCATTACCAGTGTACACGACAGCTATAGTGAATGATAGGACTACACTGTCTATACCTATTACTACTTCAAAGATTTCCAAGTTTCTATCAGCGGTACAAGTAGAGAAATTAGTGGAAGAGGGATGTTAAGCTTTAATGGTGTTCTGCTCAGTACACGGAGTGTATGATGGAGAATTAGACAAGATTGGAGTTGTCAATAAGTTTCCTTAGGTGTTTGCAGATGAAGTGTCAGGATTGCCACCAGAGAGAGAGATTGAGTTCTCAATTGACTTGGTACCTGATATCAAGCCAATCTCTAAGGCTCCATATCGAATGGCTCTAATAGAATTGAATGAGCTTAATGATAGAACACATTTGTTACCCACTTTTATTTGTCAATTAGGACCATTTTATTAATGATTTATCACCTTCAAGTGCACACATTGCATTAGATTTGGAACTTTGCCTAAGTTTCTAATATCAGTGCACTAGGGGCATTTTGGTCCGAAAAATGAACTTTTGAGAAAATGTACAAGAAAAATTGACAAAGTGCATTTTATGTCCAGTTGATGAATGGTGAAATTATATTTTTAAAATTCATTTTAGTTTGGGAGTAATTAAATAAAAAAGTCAACACTTTCTTAAGTGTCTTAGTTTGTCCTAGTTTTTGGTTTGCCTTTGTGTGAAAATTTTTATATAATTTTGTGCAGCCTAAAAATTGGTTAATTTAATAAATTCTCCCTTCTAATTATGAATTTAATTCTGGACATGAATTAGATTTTATTATATCATATGCTATTTAATTGAATTATGTGATTTATGTGACATAGGTGGCATGTGACTTGTGCATCAATTGGGCAATTGAGGTCAACACTCCTTGAGGACAATGGCTGATGGTTTGCACGTGAATTATGATTATTTTGAGGGATTAGATCAGCTAAAATGATGTGGATGACACATGGGAAATTAGGCACACATTGGAATCATCTACAAACCAATAGGAAGTTGCCACCTTGCAAGTGTGACAAGGCTCCCATTTACATTTTAATTTCTTTTTCCTTATTTTAATTAAGCTTCAGCTGATGGGAGACACCAAGGAGCACGCCATTTTAAGCCTCAAATGGGATCCAACACATATCTCATTCATCTTCCACATTCTCTCTCTCTTGTTCATAGTGTTCTTCATTTTCTCTCTTTTGTTCTTCATTTTCCAGCACCCTAACCTCCATTTTCAGCCACCAAACCTCCACAAAACTCATACCATTCTTCTCCTCTCTTCATTTTCGTTCCATCCCTTCCATTTTCACAAGGATTAAAGCTCATTTCCATCATTCAAGAGCTATGGAGTTTGGTCTTCACAAGCAATCACTAGGGTTCTTGAAGATGAAGATTGGCTAAGTTTCTTTGTGGAATCCTAGAGAGATGAAGATGGAGGATGAGTCTTGAGCTTCAAATTGGCTAAGTTCTTTTGTTTCCTATCCTCTTCTCTTTTTACTAGATGGTTAGATTCCTTAATCTAGGGTCTAATCATCTTAGCTTATAAATTCTAATTTGAATTTGATGTTGATGTAAAGAGAGAGGATTGTTTCATTTAATTTCTTCCTTGGACAGCCATGACTGAATTTTGCCACTCTTTGTTTGGCACATAATCTTGTGTTTTTCAATTAGTGAATTTCTTGTGTTAATATTGCATAATCTTGTGGTGTTAATGCTTGTGTTGTTGAGTAGCTTAACATAATCTTGTGGTGTTAATGCTTGTATTGTTGAGTAGCTTGACATAATCTTGTGGTTGCTCAATTTATGTGTTTGACCATGGCTGTTGAGAGAGGATTTTGAATGAATCACTTGGCTAATGTCTTCACCAATTGGTTAATTGAACTAGGGACTTTAATCTAAGACCTAGGGAGGTTAGCTAATTAGGTTAATTGGCTTAGGATAATTTTCTTAAGTCATGACAGCTTTAGTCAAGAGGAAAGGGAAGCTAAACTTAGCCTAATCATGAGAAGATAATGAGTCCAAAATCAACTAATCTCTAGGGTTCCATTATTGTAAAAAGGGAAGTTCATTTCACTCACTTTCACTAGCATTTTAATTACTTGCATATTAGGTAATTAGTTTAGATAATTAGATAGATAACTAAATTCCTACAAACTTTGGTTGATTTATTTCACTAGATAACTTTCAATTAGACTTAAAACCATTCCTTGGGAGATGACCTAGGGTTGGCCCTATATTGCATTAGGGTTAGCTTTAGTGTAATTTTGAGGATAAGCGACTAATTTCCTATCAAAATTTTGGCGCCGTTGCCGGGGAATGGTTTAAGTTTAATTCTAAGGTTGTTTAGTACTTAATTTATATTTTTAGTGTTCCTGAAAATTTTTTTAAAAAATTATAAAAATTTGTTTTTGTGTTTTGTTTAGTGTTTTTTGTGTGTTTTGAGTGTTTTTATTCTGTTTTGAAAAAGAAAAAAAAAATTAATGCAATTTTCGTTGGTTTGGTGTAGAGCTGAAAATACTCTGTTTCTAGTGTCTCTGTCTGAAATTGAAAAATTAACTGGGAATGAGTCTGAGGGAATTTGAACTTGAAATTTATTTCATTGAAAGCTCTATATCCTAGCTTCACTTTAAAATTGGTTTGGTCAATTTTGGACGTGGGAAGTGTCCTGTGGAAATTTTACAATCTAACAAGGTCCAGGGAGCCATTACAGAGGATTTCCAAAACCCTGTTTCAATTTTGAGTTAGCATATCTTCCTCTTTGTGCGTTCAAATTGATTGATTCCAGTTTCATTTTTCTTATCGCTGTCTTATCTTTGTTTCTTGTGTTTAGGATTTTCTTCAATTTTTCCATTTTCCTATTTGAAAGTTTGTTAGAAGCTCTGAAGGTCTTCTGGACGAAATCCTGTTTCTCTAGACTTGAGGACCAACTTGTGAAAAATTCTGGGAACGATTGGGCAGGATTTTTAATCTAAAAATTTTATATAATTTTCCTGTATATCTCTTGTGTTTCTCATAAAAGTTTCAGGGGAATTTATCATGTGGATTTGCTGATAGAAAATTCACAAGTTCACTGTCTCCAGAGAGCCTACTGTGCGAATTCCAGAATTGCCAAAGCTTCTTGATTGAGCATTTCTAACTCTCTTTCTACTTGTTTGGTGTTATTTTTTTTTCATTTTGTTGCTATTGAGTTTAATAAAAAAATAAAAAAAATTATTTCTCTTGCTTTTGTGTGTTTTGAATTGTTTCATGTTGATTTGCATTTTAGTTTAGCTTGTTCTTTGTTCTTAATTTTCTTGAGCTTGATTAGTGCATGACCCGAAGAAAACATACCTCTTTTGTTGAATTAGATCCAGAAATTGAAAGGACTATTTCTAGATTGAGAAGATCACAACCTATTCTTGATTCTCATTTGGTTTGTAATTCAACAATGGAAGGTATCTTAGGACATGAGCATGTGCATAATGAGGGCCATGGGAATGGGAATGAGAATTTGCATGATGATGGCCATGTTAATAATGAATTTGAAGGCTTGCATAACCCTAGAGAGGAGAGGAGCATTAGGCAATTAACTCAACCTAATTGGCATGATAATCCTTATGGCTTATATGTTCCTCCTACTAATGTTCAATTTGAAATTAAATCCTCCTTGATTAATGCATTGCCTAAATTTCATGGGTTACCAGGAGAGGATTGTCATAGGTTTTTGCATACTTTCCTATTGGTTTGTGATACTATGAAGCCTATGCATGTAAATGTTGATGATGTTCAAGCTAAGGCTTTTGTATTTTCTCTTGAAGGTTTAGCAAAGGAATGGTATTTCAACTACCCTTCTTATGTGAAAGTGAGCACATGGGCTGAGCTAAGAAGACTCTTCTTAGATAAATTCTTTCCAAATTCCAAGGTCACCAATTTGAGAAAGCAAATCTATGGGGTCCAACAAGGAGAGGATGAGAGTCTCTATGAGTATTGGACTAGATTCCAAGGCCTTTTGGCTAAATGCCCACACCATCAAATTTCTAGTGAGAATTTAGTCCAATATTTCTATGAGGGCTTGATTCCAAGAGACAAAGTTAACATTGATGCCGCTAGTGGTGGATGCTTGATTGACCTCACTTCCTTAAAGGCTTGGGAACTAATTGACAAGATGGCTTCAAGTGGTGCTCAATACTCTACAAGGGAAAAGAGAAATGTGAATATGGTAGGTTCCTCAGTTCTTAATGATTCATATGTGGACTTGCTAGCTGCCAAGATTGGGAGAATGTTGGCTCCACAAATATCTCAAGTGAGCAATGTAAGTACTTCTCAAGCACTTGTCCCTTATTCTTGTACTTTTTGTGACTCACCTATGCATGTAGAAAGCAATTGTCCTATTAAGTTTGAACAAGTAAATGCTATCTACAATGGAAAACAATCCTATGGTGGGAGGCAAGGGCAAGGAGCTTATTCTAATACTTACAACCCTTCATGGAGAGACCATCCTAATTTCTCCTATTCAAATCCAAATGTGGCTTTACAAGACAATCAACAAAGAGGATCCTATCAAAACACCTTTGGCCGTGACCCTCCACCTCATTTGTCTCAAGGTAGCTCTTCTCAAAGCTACAATCCAAGTGGTAATTCTCTTACACCTTCTTCTAATTCTTATAGTGATAGGAGGCTTGTTCCAATTGAGAGTTCTTCTAATTCGAACTCTTCTAATGATGTGAATGTGTTACGTAAGCAGTTGATTGAAATGAACTCTTTGTATAAAAACATGTATGATGGCTTAGGGAACAAGGTAGAGAGTATGGGTAACAAGTGTGAGAACATGAACTCTAAAATTGATGCCCTTACTTCTCAAATGAATATGCTTGCTAACCAATTAAGTGCAGCCAATGCTCAAGCCTCTACATTACCATCCAACACCGTTGCTAATCCTAAAGCTAATCTTAATGCTATCACATTGAGGAGTGGCAAGGAGTTGGGAGAAAGAGTACAAGAAGACAAAAGACAAGGGAAGGCCGAGAAGCCCTCTTTAAATTCTTCAATTGATGTTAATGTTTCTAGTTCTTCTTTTGCTCCTAATGATGCATCTTTTTGTAGAGATGATGAGGATGAAAACATTGAGGAGATCATATGTGAGCAACCACCATCTAAGGTGGAAAAGGGGACTATGGCCGAGTTGTTTAGTAAGGAAAAAGAGGGAGAGGCCGAGCAAAGTGAAACAAGAAAGGAGAGTTCAAGGAAGGAAGAAGGAAAGCAAAGTCAAGAGATTATGAAGAAGCTTCCTTTTCCACAAGCACAAGTGGTCCCTAAGCAAGTAAAGGGACAATTTGATCAAGAGGTATATGATTTCTTCCACAAGATTCATGTTAATGTACCCTTGATGGATGTAGTTAAGAACTTTCCTAAGTATGCCAAATTTTTGAAAGATTGTTGTACAAATAAAAGAAAATTTAGGCCTAATGCAAGGGTACAATTACCCTCATCTGTGAGTGCTATCATGAAGCCTCAACTCCCTATAAAATGTGAAGACCCCGGTTCCTTCACAATTCCATGCAAGATTGGCAACACACATTTTTCTCATGCATTGATAGACTTAGGTGCAGCCATTAATGTTATGCCTCTTTCAATTTATCATGCCTTGAGTCTTGATTGCATGCATAAGACACCTATGATATGCCAATTAGCGGATAGAAGTGTTAGAAGACCACATGGAGTAGTAGAAGACTTGTTGGTTTGTGTTAAAGGTCTATTATTTCCTGTGGATTTCTATGTGCTTGATATGTCAAAAGAAGGGAGTGGGGATGATATTTTGATTTTAGGAAGGCCATTTATGAGGACTGCCCGTACATTGATTGACATGGAAAAAGGTAGTTTGATTTTGAAATGTGGAGAGGATCATGTTATTTTTAATATATATGAAGCAATGAAACATCCTTTTGAGGATTATTCTTTGTTAGGTGTAAGTTCCATTGAGTTATTGCTTCATGATGCTTGTGAGTCTCACATGCTTGATTCTTTCTCACATGTTGATGATGATTTGTCTCTTGTTACTACTACATGTATTGATGGATGTAGTTGTCCTATTTGTTTAGAGATTGATGCATGCTTGAATGATGCAACTACTTCTTCTCATGATTTGTTTAAAATATCTCCTATGCTTGATCTTGAAATGCTTGAGAAGGGTATATCTTCTTGTGTTGTAGGTACTAAAGCCATTAAGGCCGAATCTATGAGTTTTTCTCCACTCGAGCTTGATGTTCTTAGGATTCCCAAGCTATTGGAGGAAAATTCTACACTTTCACATGTCGAGGCCGTGGCTCAAGTCCAAGCACTTGAGGACAAGTTGCAAGAAAAGGGGGAGGCTGTAAAGAAAGAAGAGGAGAAATCAAAAACAAGTGACAAGCCTAAAAGACAAGATAGTACCATGGAATATTCCACCAAATTAGACTTGAAGAAGCTCATTCCCTCTTGTGTAGAGCCACCTACCTTGGAGTTGAAGCCTTTACCATCCAATCTCAAGTATGCATATCTCATTGAGAATGAGAAGCTTCCGGTAATAATTTCTAACTCTTTATCTCTTGAGGAAGAAAATGCATTACTTGATGTGTTGAGAAAGAACATACATGCTATTGGTTGGACTTTGGCTGACATTCCTGGTATTGACCCTATTGTGTGCACACATAAAATTTTTCTTGAGGACAATGCTAAGCCCATTAGGCAACCACAAAGGAGACTTAACCCATTGATTTTAGATGTGGTAAAGAAAGAGGTTGTTAAGCTACTTAGTGCTGGGATCATCTATCCTATAGCTGACAGTGAGTGGGTGTCTCCAACCCAAGTTGTACCTAAGAAAGGGGGGATTACTGTGGTAAAAAATGAGAAAGGAGAGCTTGTTCCAACTAGAGTTCAAAATGCTTGGAGAGTGTGCATAGACTATAGGAAGCTCAATAATGTGACTAGGAAGGACCATTTTCCTTTGCCTTTTATTGATCAAATGCTTGAGAGATTGGCTTCCAAGTCCCATTATTGCTTCCTAGATGGGTTTAGTGGGTATTTTCAGATTCCTATAGCTCCTAGTGACCAAGATAAGACTACCTTTACATGCCCCTTTGGTACATTTGCCTATAGGAGGATGCCTTTTGGTCTTTGCAATGCACCTGGTACTTTTCAAAGATGCATGATGTCCATATTTTGTGATTTTATTGAACATTGCATGGAAGTCTTTATGGATGATTTTACTGTGTATGGTGAGTCCTTTGATTCATGCTTGCATTCTTTAGATAAAGTGCTTGGTAGGTGCATTGAAAAGAAGCTTGTGCTTAACTTTGAAAAATGCCATTTCATGGTAGATAAAGGAATTGTTTTAGGCCATTTGATTTCTTCCAATGGCATAGAGGTGGATAAGGCCAAAGTAGATGTGATTGCTTCTTTGCCATATCCTGTTTGTTTGAAAGATTTGAGATCATTTTTGGGACATGCAGGCTTTTATAGGAGATTTATAAAGGGGTTTAGTGAAATTGCTTTGCCTATGTCTAAACTCTTACAAAAAGATGTTGATTTTGTTTTTGATGATGCTTGCAAAAGGAGTTTTGACACTTTGAAAAGCATGCTCATTTCCCCTCCCATTCTTAAAGCCCCAAATTGGTCTTTACCTTTTGAGTTGTCATGTGATGCTTCTAATTTTGCTGTGGGAGCTATGCTTGGTCAAAGAGAGGGCAAGTTATCATATGTGATTGCTTATGCATCTAGGACCCTAGATTCAGCTCAGGTTAATTACACCACAACTGAGAAAGAGTTGTTTGCTATTGTTTTTGCACTTGATAAATTTAGATCATATCTTCTTAACTCTAAAGTTGTTGTGTACACTGACCATGCTGCTGTGAGGTACTTGTTTAAGAAGACAGATTCTAACCTCGCTTGATTCGATGGGTGATCTTAATGCAAGAATTTGATGTGGAGATAAGGGATAGGAGTGGTTCTACCAATCAAGTAGCAGATCATTTGTCTAGACTACCTCATTTAAAAGCTACTATGGTAAACTCTAACCCTACTATTCCTTGTGATTCATTTCCTGATGAGGCATTGTGTGCCATTTCATCTAAGCCTCCATGGTATGCCTCTTTTGCTAACTATATTGAGTGTAGAGTTTTGCCTCCTTGTGCTTCACGTTTTGCCATTGAAAAATTGAAAAGAGAGTCTAGATTTTACATTTGGGAACCACCTTTGATGTGGAAGATTTGTAGTGATAAAGTGATTAGGAGGTGTGTTGATGATGTTGATGTGCCTTCTGTTCTTGAATTTTGTCACTCTCATGCATGTGGTGGTCATTTTAGCTCAAATAAGACAGCTAGGAAGGTTTTAGATTGTGGATTGTATTGGCCTAGCTTGTTTAAAGACTCTTATGAATTTTGTAAAGCATGCTTGAAATGTCAAAAGGTTAGTAGTTGGGGTAAGAGACATGAAATGCCTCAACAACCCATTTTATTTTGTGAGATTTTTGATGTTTGGGGCATTGACTTCATGGGTCCCTTTCCACCATCCTTTAGTTTTGAGTACATATTACTTGGTGTTGATTATGTTTCAAAGTGGATTGAAGCCATTCCTACTAGAACTTGTGATGCTAAGATTGTTTTGAAGTTTCTCAAATCTAATATTTTTTGTAGGTATGGAGTTCCTAAGGCCTTGGTAAGTGACCAAGGATCCCACTTTTGCAATAAGATGATGAAGGCTCTCTTGGCTAAATATGGAGTGCATCACAAAATCTCTACACCATATCATCCCCAAACTAATGGCCAAGCCGAAGTATCAAATAGAGAAGTCAAGAAAATCCTAACCAAGGTGGTGAACACAAATAGGAAGGATTGGTCTTTACACTTGGAGGATGCTTTGTGGGCTTATCGGACCGCTTATAAGACTCCCATTGGCATGTCTCCTTTTCGATTGGTGTATGGAAAGGCTTGCCACCTCCCTGTGGAGATAGAGCATAGGGCCTATTGGGCCATCAAGAAACTAAACTTGGATTTCCATCTTTCGGCTAAGGAGAGATTTCTTCAAATGCAAGAACTTGAGGAGCTTAGGTTGGATGCCTATGAGTCTTCTAGAATCTATAAGGAGAAAACAAGGATCCTTCATGACAAGCTAATCTTGAGGAAAAAGTTCCAAGAAGGAGATCAAGTCCTCTTGTTCCAAACAAGGTTTATTCATAAGCATGCCAAGTTGAAGTCTAAGTGGGAGGGACCATATTTAGTGACCAAGGTGTTTCCCTATGGGGTTTTGCAACTCTTGAATAAAGCCACGGGTTCCACTATGCAAATCAATGGTCACCTATGCAAGCTCTACAAAGATGCCAAATCACTTCAAAAGGAGGAGGACTTCTCTCAACATGTTTTTGAACCACCATGATAAGGTTGTATCTCTCTAACCTTGAGCTTTTACCTTCCTTTAATTGATATATTTAATGATAGGTATAGTTCAAGTGTGGGGGAGATGAACCTAGTAGGAAAATTAGAGTTTATTTGCTTTATTTGACTTCTTTGTTTTGTGTTTTAGTTTGAAAAAAAAAAATATCTGCACCACACTTTTGTTATGCATTCATTATTGATCTCACCTTATTTTATCACTAGTCTATACATACATTGAGGACAATGCATGATTTAAGTGTGGGGGAGAGAAATACATTTTGTTTTGTTTGTTTGGTTTTGTTTGGTTTTGCAAAAAAAAAAATCAAAAAAAAAATTCTTTGTTTTGTTTTGTTTGAGGTTACTTAATTACCTAGCTCTTGAATGGATATTTTGATTCTTGAGATGTGGTAATTTTTAGGATTGAATAGGTGTGAAGTGAACATTCTTTTACCTTGAATTAATGGATTAGAGTGGCATATTACCCATTCATGGAAGAGGCTAAACACTCATGTGTGATTAATTCCTTAGTGATGTTACCCTCTAGAATTTGTTTCACTTCTTAATTAAGACCATATATCTTGCACTTGTTTGATAGGAGATGAGAGATGGCATTCATAAAAAATAGCCAAGAGCCAAATAGCCAACCTATTATTATTTATTATCCTTTGTTAGCCACTTTGAGCCTTTGGTTTGATTCTTAAAAAAAAAAATATTCACCCTATTTTTCCCAAGGAATGCATGTTACACTTTTATATGTCTTTTTAATATTCATTGCATGTCCTAGATCAAATGAGTGGATGCCTATTATCATTTCTCTATCCATTACTTCCATTGTTTTCAAAGAGTTAGGGGCAACCAAAAAAAAAACAACAGATAGATTTGAAAAAAAAAATAGTCAAAAAGAAAAGAAATAAAGTTGCTAGAAAAAGAAAAAAAAAGAAGAAAAAAAAGAAAAGAAAGAAAAAAAAATAAATAAAATAAAAAGTTGCCTAGCTCATCCATTCCATTTGTTTTATTATTTCTTATCATTTCTTTCCATCCTCATTGTGTTAAGGGGTGTTCACTCAATTGAGTTAGGTTATGCTTTGCATATTAAGGGGATATATCTTGATTTAGCATTATTTTGATGCTAACCCTATTTTTTTATATACATGCATTTCTTAGACATCCTTTCATTACCTATATCACAACCTAATAAAGTCCATTTGATTCTTGATTGCAAGTGCTATTTAGTGATGGAGAAGTAGAAGGGTTACAATTCTAGTAGGGTTTATCCTAAGAAAATTTTGAGTGA